>NW_022195812.1:121301-359693 GCF_008641045.1 Pistacia vera | reverse complement strand
AACAAAAAGATTAAGAGAATAAATGAATAATTGAGAGAATAGAGATTAGAGAATATGAGAGAATTTGAGTTGTGAGAAAAATATTAGAGTTTAGGGCCAATTTATAGAAAAAAATGGGGAAAGAAAATGACGAAAAAGACCCCTCCAACGGCTATAAAACGGCTATATTTTAAGGGTAAAAGTGTAATTTAAAAAACTAAATTAATTTTGCTTTTTTTTTTTTAATTTTTTTTTTGCCCAACCCAGCGGGTTGGCCGCCGGGTTGCGGTCCTCCTGCAGAGAGGACAAAATAACAACTCGCGGGCCGGCGGGTTGCCATTTTGCAACCCGGCCCGCCCGGGGGTTGCTGGCGGGTTGGGCTCAACCCGGCCCGCCATTAAGGCGGGCCGGGCTCAACCCTCTTTTTTTCGGGCCGGGTTAGGGTTGACCCGCCTAACCCGGCCCCTTTTTTCCACCTCTATATTTGTTTGTATTTTTAGGTTCACACGGATTACACACGTTTAGGCCTAATCATTTATAAGAAATAATAATTCCCACATTCAACAAGCCCTTATTGGATGAAAAATTAGATTCATCTCAAATTTTATCATAGTATCAGAGCTTTGATCAGCATATAAAAAATTAGAGTCATTAACTATTTCCATTAACAAGCATGACCCAAGATATATGTTTGATCACGAGAGAGAGTATTAGAGTCTCACACCTAGAGTCTTACACCGACTAAACACGTTCAAGCCTATTAGTTTATAAAAATGAGTAATCATCTCATTCAACAAGACCTTATTGGATGAGGAGTTAGACCCACCTCAAACTCTATCCATTATATATTAGACTTTTTTCATATATTGGTGAAGGAGTTGCTAATGTTCAAATGCTGCATTATTCACTAAACATCAGATATGTATTATTCCATGGCTCTATGTTTGATAGAGTGAATTAAGTGTCATGAAAATCACGTGATATCAGCGGGTAATTTGTTGGCTAACAGTGGTTTAAAGGGACTGGATTAAATTAAGAAAAAATGTTAAGTTTCCAATTTAATCTCACAATAACCTTTTCTTATAATCCTAATGTATCAGTAGATTAACACTATCACGCTAGTTCCCACTCAGTGGCGGATCCAGAAATTTCACTCAATGGGGGCAAAAAATAAACAAAAAAAATTTGTGGGGGCAAAAGGTCAAAGTCTTATAGGGGGTAAAATGCAAGTAAATATAAATATTTATACAATCTGAAGTTTTTTAAAGTTTGAGTGGGGGCCGTGGTCTCCACTCGTCATTAAGTAAATCTGTCACTGTTCCCACTACACCAAAAGACACTGCTAGAAACGAATGGTCGTTCCTTATGAAAAAACAATCATTTCTTTCATAAAGAATGGATGTTCTCTTATTATGAATGGTTGTTCCTTATTTATGAATAGTCATTCCATTGATTGTTTCTTCATAAAGAACGATCATTCTTTCGTGAGATGATGTTATTAGAAAATATATTTACTCATAAATACCTTGTTTCTTTAATAGATGGCGTGGTGTTATCTTGCGGAGAAGGTGGTAATAAAGTTATCTATTCCTTATCCATAAAGGGTTTTAAATTCAATATTGATTATAATGCCTGAAAAGAATTATGAAAATTATTCAAATGTGATTCATATTCACATATATGAATTGTCAATTTTATGTTTTAGTAGATCTCATTTATTTTTTGTCATTTTGTCAAATATATGTATATATAGAGAGAACGTACGACATTTTCCCACCCAAGGTTTGACGAAATAACACTTTACCACCCATCAAGTTTTAGAATGACACTTTCTCACCCTTTATTAGGTTCTGTTATATTTTCCATTAATATTTTATTGAAAAAACAAAAATACCCTTAATTTTTTTACTTTATAAATTTTTTTTTGTTTTTTAATTAGTCAAAAGGTCAAATATTAAAAAAGAAAAAAAGAAAAAAAAATCAACCTCACCTAAAAAGTTAGGAGTAATACTATGTAAATGTTCAAAGTTAAATAACCTTAATATTTATTTATTAATTTATAATATCATCAATATCCCAGTACTACTATTCAATAATCTACTAAATTTATAATGTTTTTAATTTTTATTAATTAATATAAAACATCAATATTTCTAATTAATTAAATAAACAAAGAAAAAAATGTATCTTTATACTTGAACTAATAAATAATCAAGTAAAGACTGATAATTAAATTTTAATTTATAGTAAACCATTTAAGGGTATTTTCATCTTTTCAATCAAATATTACCAGAAAAACGTTAACAGAACCTGATGAAATGTGAGAAAATGTCATTTTGAACGGGTGGGAAAGTGTCATTCTCCCATATATAGACGGGTGAAGTAAGATCTACACACACTACTAAAAACTTTGCCTGCACCGACAATAAGAACTATGGTTAATATTTAAATCATATGTCGACGCCTACCTTACTCAAAGTGTAATAAGAGTAACTATTACACTTCATATATAGTAAAACTTCTGATTTTAATCCTTCAAGTGCCTCAAACCGAGTGTAATAAAAGTAAGCATTGTTGAATTAATAACACCACCACCACCACCTCTCACTTTTCATGAAATATATCTAGAAACTTTTCATTTGTTTAATTTCCAAGTTGACTTGATCCCAAGAAAAATGGCAATTGTACTTAATCTTGTAAAGTTGCTAGAACTTTCAAGAGAATCGATTTTCATATCGCCATTGGCAGTCTATAAATAGAAGTTGTTTGATCTAATGAGAGAAGGGTGAAGACCACTCTGGTCCAAGTGAAGTAAGGCTACTTTTTAGAAATAAGTCTTTTACCCAAGTCCAAGGCTAGAGTTTAGGAGTTAAAAGTACCTAAATCATGCGGCTGCGCTAAATAATATAAGTGAGTGTAGTGAAGAGTCCAAATACATTTGATGTCAACTAGTCAATAGTCAGGTTTTTCACGGTCAAGGTTTTTCTCTTATCTCATAAACACACCTTTTAAAAACATCTAAAATAGACTAGTGATATTAAATGCAGAATCTCATTAAGTTTTGTGACTCCAAGGATCCACATAATAAAGACTCTTTGCTAATCTTGCTGTTCACTGAGAGCTAACACATCTTTGAGGAAACAAAATTCAAAATATATATTTGATGTCAACTAGTCAATAGCCATTATATTTTCAAGCGTATTATACTGTATAATTGAACAAGTTTGTGAATAATATAATAGATAAGTCTTCAAATAGTCATCACTTTTTATACATCGTCAAACTTCATACTTTAATTAAGTTGAAACCCAATATATATGTTTAATGTAAAGATTTGTATTGTTGAATTGGGCTCATTCTTACAAGCCCATTCCAACAATCTCATTGGTACAAGCTTACCCTCGTGGGCTCATCATGGACCGAGCCCGCCTGAAATCAACAAAATGTTTATTTTTCAGAAAATGGCCTCACACAACTCACTCAGCCTCACCTTGTACCTCACAAACTGAGATTTGTCCCACTTTTTACCCTTTCGATTCTGGGTAAAATTAATTACTACATAAACACCACAATTCATAACCATTTTTTTTATTAATTATTTTGATTTCACCTTGAAAATTAAGGTATCAAATTAATATTAAATTATAATATGCCATCATATTATTGATTTTATTGTTTAACAAACTCTTTATATATGTTGATATATATATATATATAATAACGATTCTCTTCTCTTGTCTTCATAGTGCATAATCAAAGGGTTAATAAGATATATTTACAAATTGAAACTTCGCTAACTAATTTAAATTTTTATTCACAATTTTAGACTTATTTGTAATTGTCTTTTGGAGAGAAAATATCGGACATAACTTGGCTGGTTTGAACACCCTTGTCACTGAAAAAAAATAATATTTTTTAACTGTTTGGGACTAGAACAATATATATTTAAATTTTTTGTTTTAATCCTTGGACTAATCAAGGTTATAAATTAAATTTTAATACAAAACCCTTTGTTAACAATAATGCCAAGGATAATGCTTGTGTTTCTTTGGAATTTAATTAACTGATTTTCTCAACCCAATAACAAAGAAAGCAATTGATTCTAAAATTGGACCCTTAGGCTATATCTGCCACCACCACAAACCTTTCAGTTCTCTTAAATTTTAATTCTTACATGATAAATAAACTGCTGAAAAAACTTGCCTTCTATCAAAAGAAACCACAATCTTATTTGATTATTCACCAAAATAAAACAAATCAAAATAAGAAAGAAAAGTAAAAACTATATTCCTCTGTACACATAAATCTGAATGGGTCAACCCCAAAAAGTTTTAAACCTAACCTACTTTGTATGCTAAACTTGAGCGTCGTTTCGGAGTCGCTCAAATGATCCATCACCATTATTATCACTTCTATCGCGCAACCCAACAGACGATGATTTAGCAAATTTAGACAATTTTTTTGGTGGGGTAGACGTAACCTCATCACAAACATTTGGAATCCGAAGGGAACGGGCTCGGGACATAAAAGGCGGAGCCATCCTGAAAGCCCAATGGCCGGTCTTTGGCCGGTCGAACCGTTCGTACCCAATTCCTCCACTGCCACTCCTAAAGCCCTTTCTTGTGCTCCTCTCTCTAGGAAACACCACGCAACTCTTGCTTCTTGTTAGATTCGAGTTCATTAACTCATTTCGTACCTCCTCCGGTAATCTTAATGTAAACCTCTCACAATTTTCACCCGGTTGAACCAACGAGTGACCTGTCGATTGTGATCGTGGAAATAAACCGGCCAGTCTCCACCCTGTTGATTTCGATTTACGTGGCGGCCTGTTCTGATTGGTCAAATTCACCTCTTGAGATTCTACGTCTCTTCCATGCTCAACCTGTGAAATTTCTTCACGATCATCAGGCCGCCGTTCCGGTTCATCGGAACTATTGTCCGTGTTACATACTTGAATAACGCTCGATACAATCTCACCGGGTTGAGGGACCAAATTTGCGCGGCAAACCGGGCACGTGTTGTGCGAAGCTAGCCAAGCATCTATGCAATCAGTATGAAACACGTGGCTACACTTGGGTATTAAACGCAGAGTTTCGTCATCTTCAAACTCGTTTAGGCAAACGGCGCATTCTAAGGAGCCCTTACCGATTTTAAGCCCTTTAACAGCGGAGTAGAGGAAGGTCGGAAATGTGTTGATAACGGACGCGTCGAGTCCGCGCGTAATTCTCCGGGAGCGGTAGTTGGGTCCTCCGAGAAAGACGGCAAAGTGGTCGTCGTCGTTACGGGGCGAACGCTGTGCGTAACACTGACGGATGTAGACGGAGCAAAAACCTATCAAAAAGAATACACTGATCAAAACCACCATGACAATAGCCATTGTCGGGTTGAATGTGGGCCCCGGTGTTCTAAAGTATTCCTCTGGTCGAGCACCGGGTGGCACTGTTCCGGATTGCGCAGTGACGTACGGTAAGCCATGGAGAAAAAGGAGTAGAAAGGATAGGATGCCATGGTTGGAAATCAAAAGTCTGAAAATCCAAAGACGTTGATTGTTCTTTACGACTGCCATAGCTCAAGCGAACTGTAGTAGTTGTTTTTGTTCATATTTGGGCTTTAACGACCTTAGTTTTGCTCCAAAGAAAAGCAAGGTACATCCGAGAAAGCTAAAAAAGAAGAGGGACCATAAAAAAGAGGCAAAAGTGTTGGCGCTAAATAAGCGCCTGATAGCTAGAGTGGAGAGACTGTAATCAGGCGTGAAATATAAAGAAAGTGATTTGGGTATATTGACGCGCAGGTGAGCGCGCTTGGGCGGTGCAGTGTTTCAAATTTGGTTTCTGACTTTTTGTGAGATTTTGGTCCCACAAGAGAACAGAACTTTTACGGAGACGGAGGTATAGATGTTAAGTTGACTAAGAGTAAAGGATGGTTAGGTGGCGGCCACGTAGTAGAGAGGAATGATAATTGGTGATTGGTTGGATGAATATTTGGAGATATTATTCTTTTTGAAAAATCACATATACATTAATGCACTGCGAGTTGATCCAGAAGTTTTATTGTAAGCTTGTATAAACAATTAAACATATCGATTTATCCAATAAGCTTCTAGAAGTTTGAATGTTGAATACAAATATAACTATTAATTTTGTTCTGTCTGGCAGCGGCAGTTCCCATGTCAATCGCCCACCACTATAATATTTTGTTCTTAAAAGATAAAAATTTATCCGAACCTGACCTGGATTTATATTTTATAGTTTATTAACAATTTACAATCATCAAATCAAAGTGACGAAGAGTGGAAATTTTTATTTATTTTTAAATTAATGGTCAATAAAAATAAATCTATTAACCTAATATCAGATGAAAATCACAATAAAAATTGATAAACAATTGTCAATTTTGACATGTTGAAGGGAATTTTAATACTATGACCTTTTGTTATTGGTAAGGGTTATAAAAATCATATTTAATAACCTAATATCATATAGAATTTTTTAATATAATTGTCAATTAACGACTACCATGGTAGGACGCCAAAGAAGAAAGTTATTATAAAATTCAAGCAATCTTATATTGACCGGTTCTTAGTTAGTTCTTAGTGCTGCTCAACTAAACTTGAATTGGGCATCTGATTGAATGTATAATATTAATAACGAGTGGGAATAAATGATGATTATATACTGAACAAATAATAGTATAAGACTAGGTAGGTTTACTTCTATTCTATTTCTCTGTGTCTTCGATTTATTTCACGAAAGCTTGAGCTCATCTATTTAGTCGGCAATGGCTGTCTATTTGAAAACCACATCTCCTCCATTTTAACGATGAATTCAATCCGGGGAATTATTTCACAAACAACAACGTCTTAATACGGCAACCAAGACAAGTAGTTTCTGCTATACATTTCAACTATAACAAGACAAAAGGGTTCTTTCCCGAATGCTTCATAGCCCAACTTGACGGCAAAGAAGACTGCTGAACTTTGATGAAAAGTGGAAAAAGAAATGTTACTTGTTTAACAAATTCAATTTTGTTTCTTGATTAATTATTCAGTTTGCTTTGAAATCTATGTTTTAATACGTATTTTCCTCAGAAGATACCTCACTGTGATTAGTTTATATTTGAGTTCCATCATCGGATATATTCAAATAGGATTATTAACATTAAAGTATCTCATAATGAGTTGTTGATAGTATAAGATAAACAAACAACATTAATTTGACTTGTTAAATGTTAAGTTACACCAAACAAATTCCATCTTCAAACCATTACTAATATCAGTAATTCCCACCCAAAAAAATTTAAAATATCACTTTCTCACCCAAAGTTTATATTTTCTTAATATCCAACATATATTTCACTTTCTCAATCGGCGTTCGGCCAATTACCAGGAGTCAGGTAAGAGGGTTTTTGTAGAGTGGAAGTCAGTGGACTGAACGGTGGTGACTGATTGAATATTCACCACCGGAATCAGTCAGAAATCAGCTAAGAATGAGAAACCTTAACTTTCTGTGCCTAATAATCAAAGAGAAATCAAGTGTATGAGTGAGAGGGGTTTTCTAGAAAGGAGATCAGAGGTTCAAATAGTGGTGACGGAGAGAATTTTCACCGCTAGAATCATCTTTAGTTAGTAACGGAATATAAACTTTGGGTGGAAAAGTGGTATTTTAAAACTTTTGAGTGGAAAAATGTTATTAAGGCAAACCTTGGTGGAAAAAAGGAAAACAATAAAAAAGGAAATAATATAGCATGCTTTTGTTTCAACGTTTAATATTATATGAAGACTCTGTATTGAGGATCCTATATCGGCAGCATGATTATAAATAATTAAAGGCATGGGTAATGATAAGAGTTGAATATTCCTGATTTCATCATTTATTTCGTTGAAGGTCGATCGATGTAATCAAAGTGGTTGATGTTGATCTGATCTCCCAGCTTTCCACTTTGCCAAAGGATCAAACTCCATCCAGATTTTGTTACTAATTATTCATTTCCCCAAAGAATATTACAATGTTTACGTTGCTATCACCATTCAACATTGTAGAATATGATTGAAACGGGAAGAAACTAGAAGCAAGCAAAAGGGTTTCAAGCTTTAAACTCAAACAAGAAAGCAGTGAATGCGAAACGATCAAGGAGTTGAACAAGTCTTTTCTTTCTTAGGTTGTTTTCTCAATTATTGACTGCCATTTTCAGTGGGCTTCATAATTAGTGCACAATAAGAATACAGGTGGTTGATAGAATTTGCTTTAAAATTTAAAGTCAATTAGATTGATGTGGCATCCTCATCTAACAACCACAATATGATCGTGCAAAGATCTATTTGGTAGGTAAGTTTTGTTATCTATTTTTCTGTTTAATCAGAAATTGGAGTTTTCTATATTAGGGCTCTATTTCAAACAAGGCAATGAAGTCCAACAATATCAAGCTACAAGTCCACCAGGACTACTACTGAGCCAGAGGTATTTTTAATTGGCCCATAATCTTAAATATCTATCAGTCCAACCAAACACCTCCTTTGCAGGCTTGTGTAATGGATCAGAACTTAACAATTGGCCACTTCATATCCCCTCAATTGCTTTTAGTTTTCCTGTGAAAATTAATAATATTACACTGACCACTGACCTATTACCAATGAAAAGAATCAGCTTCTTCTTCCTTTTTTACTCTCTTTTAAATTCCATGTTGATCTCAACATAAATCCTATATTTATCTACGTATTGCTGGTATTGGTGAGAAGTTTTGAATTGAATATCTTGGACTGTGAACATTATAAATTATTATAAACGACATGCTTGACATGACTAACAAATCAATCTTTTCAAGGCAATTTGTAGGTTTCGTTTTTCATTGTCGAACAAGTTGTTCTAATCGTAGAATCTCGTACCCCGGACTCATCTGAAATCTCATTAAAAATTCAGATACGTATTATTGTATTAAGATTTAAGAAACGAGAAACTCCGAGGTTAACTTTAGCAAATGATTATGAGGCCCGTGGTTTTGGTTAGCCGCGGTTTCGTTCCGCTGCAATGGCTTGCCTGCGCCTGAACGTCACTGACAAGACTTATGTGTTTGGAGTTATCATGCACGTGTACCGCAACATGTTTATTGTCCAATCGTATCAGACGAAGCTCATGACTCATGACTCATGTCATTTCAACTCTACTATTTTTTTATATGCCACCGCTGCTCAACTATTATTTCTAGGCTACAGTAACTAATAACTTCATTTACCCTAAAAACAAAATTTTCATTGATTTTAGTTTAATAACTGGAGTTTTTTAGGTATTAATTTGAATTAATTGATTCTTTCTGCCGGTTAGATATATATATTTAGTTAATAAGAATTTTTTACCAAATAATATATTAGGTATACAGGAATTTTTGTCCCCGACCCAGGAAAGCAAACAGATAACTACATGTTTTTATATGTTCACAAGCATCTTCATCGTTGGAATTAATTTTACAGAAAAGACTTTTGCGGTGTGTACAATATAATTTAAATTATTGGGAGTCCGGTTGAATCAAAATATTTTTAATGCAAAAGAAATTTTTTAGAATGTATGACTACTTGAATATATATTTGTCTCCACGTCCCACCAGATGACAAAAACCATTTAGCGGTCTAAAATAGATGCTTGTACGAAATAATTAAAATATACTAAACACGGCATAATTATATATTGTATATCGTATATAATAATTCAACGTGTTTTGACCAAAACCTAATTTACATGCATGAATATAAAAGGAAATAATATAAAACATTTTAACTCCCCGTAATTTACCACTCATGGGCAGTCCAATTGGAAGGGCAAACCAAGATGGCTTAATTTGTCTAACCATCAATCTTAGTTTGATTTTTCGCTTGACTCAAAGGTAGTACCTTTACCTATAATTTACTTAGTATCTTTACCTATAATTTACTTAGAGAGTCATATATTGCTATAGGATAACCTCCTTTAATAAATAGTTGAAGTGCATGTAAGATGATAAGCGATGTCTAACAAATACATAAAAAGACATATATATTTATATTTTTTCATCGTCATCGTCAGGGTTGTTCAAATCCGGATATCCGATCCAAATAGGGCTTTTCCTGATCTTATCCGAATTTTTGGATCAAGCTATATATTGATTCGAATCCAATCCGAATTATGTGGATATCTGGTTTTACGGATATCCGATTATTCGGATCGGATAATCGGATATCCGAAATTTATCTGAATTTTAAGATTTTCTTATTAAAATCAAATAATTCAATCCTTAAGGCTAATAATGCTCCAAAGCCATATTGCAAGGACATATGCAATCCGTCACCAATTAGAATGTGTCACATTTCATAGGAACAACATCAAAGTGAACAATAATAATAATCTAAAATTTAAGCAGTTTCAATGAACTAGAAACATAAGCAGTACTGCAGCACAGAGGAAACCCAAAGAGCAGAAATGCTCCTGTGGCATTTACATCAAATTAGGGAAACACCTTAACTTAAATCAGACCAAGCCTCTACACTCCATTCGCCATCACAGTAAGTAAACGCTTGGATGAGTACAAACCCAATCGGCACAATTTGAATCAAACTCAGCCTCCATCAACCTTGTAATAGGTTCAAAACGCAAATCAATAATTCAATACTAATGAACAATAGAAGGTTTGTAACCGGGACAAAGAGAGAAGGCACCATATTACGGTGCCATTAACATCAAACTCAAATCAACATCAAAACAAAAACACCCATCAAATTGTACCATTAACAAAACCATCACCAACAATAATAAAGAAAAAGCACCACGAAATCGCCACCAGGTATTACGGTGTGGCGGCAGTCGCACTGGCTGTGACAACAATCGATTTGGGGCTTCAATCGTCAGAGAGACTGAGATCTGAGAGTGTTCGAGCGAGAGAGAGTGAGACACCGAGAGAGTTGAGAGCGTTCGAGCGAGGAGAGAGTGAGACACGAGAGAGTGGCTGACTGACTGTGTGTCTGCTGTGCGTGTTTGAGCGAGAGAGGCAAAGTGAGATTGAGATGAGAGTGAAGTGTGCGTGTTGAGCGAGAGAGACAGTGAGAGACTGAGAGACAGACGAGATCTGGTTTGGAGAGTGAAAGGTTGTGCTTGTTTGAGCGAGAGAGACAGTGAGAGACTGAGACGACAGACGAGACCTGGTCTGAGAGAGTGGAATGTGACTCTGTGAGAGGCTGTGCGACGTGCGGGAGTCGTGACTGCGTGTTCATGTTCGAGCGAGAGCCGAGGAGAGCAGAGAGTGAGAGAGACAGAGAGTTGACTTATTGTGTTGAGTTACTGAGTTAGACTGTAGTGTTATGGTTAATTTAATTTTTAAAACTCAAAACGACGTAGTTTTGTAAAATCCGGCTCGGATACGGATATCCGATTTTTTAATAATCCCGATCCGGTATCCGATCCGAATATTTAGATTTTGCTAAATTATGATCCGTATCCGATCCAAATTTCGGATATCCGATTTTTCCGGAGCGGAGCGAATTAGGATCGGATATCGGATATTGGATTTTTTTGCACAGCCCTAGTCATCGTCAACTAGATCCATTATCTCAAATTGAGAAAATTAAACTAAATAAATCTCAAATAAAATATTATGTGAAAGTTGTCGTTTACTTATAGAAACAATTCAATTATATCCAATAATGCATATATGGCTTTTGGGATTTATCTGTATACATTTGTCGGACTTTATATTAGTTTAAAATTTCATCAATTCTTGGAACTGTTCGCGGGCTTCATATTCATTGCATTTTGCGGCACTTAATTGAAGTGGTGCAACAAAATGACGTCTTTACAGTGAGTGGCATTGTTGTTGGAATAAGATGACGACAATACCGTCTTTGTTGAAAGAAAAGATGAGCATAAACGCCTTTAACTATATGTATAAGTAGAATTAATGACATAATAGATTTTGATATGGTTCTTGTGATTAAAGTGTCAAAACGACAAGAAGAATTATGAACACCGGAATCTTTCTAATTTCTTAAATAAAACTTCTTATGTGTGATTTTTCCATTAAGCTTGATGAGTTACGAGGTATTAGATTGACTCATAATTAGTTCGACTCCACCAGTTGTCCGACTCAACATAAACTCATCGATAAAT
This sequence comes from Pistacia vera, assembly GCF_008641045.1. Classification (NCBI taxonomy): domain Eukaryota; kingdom Viridiplantae; phylum Streptophyta; class Magnoliopsida; order Sapindales; family Anacardiaceae; genus Pistacia; species Pistacia vera. The sequence goes on along the minus strand of NW_022195812.1, from coordinate 347,589 downwards.
AGCTCGACTCAGCATAAGTTAGTCGTGAACAATTTGAATGATCATTCAATCGATTCCCAGATAACTTCAGATTCCAAATATTACGAAAATGATCAAATTAACAAAAATCTCTGAGTAATCACAGTACCCAATCACAAGAATATCAGAGTTATATTTCAAATCAATTGTAATCTATTTATTTTCGCTATTTCCTTTGTACAAACATCGTATATAAAACCCCTTAAATGATAAAAAAATGGGTTAGAAATTTCCATAGAATTATTATTGTAAGTTCTCACAACAAATACAAGAACAGTGGATATAAGCTCGAAAGTTTACCTCGTCGAACCATTTTAAAAATCTCATTGTCACTTATTTTATTACATTTTATTATTCATACACAACTGATTATCCGTAATCATCCAATTTCTATTATAATTCCATCAAGTTAAATTAGATCTCTCTTATTAATACGAATTTTCGTATAACAAACCTATAAAAGTAAAAAAAGAGCGCTTTTCATTCTTCTCTCTTTTCAAAAACTCTATTGTGTTATATTATATAAAAGAACCCACTTATTTATTATGGTATGGGCTTTGCGAGAAGTTAGGCCCCAGCTGGGATCCAGGAGCCTTAAATTTTCCGCCTGCTTAAAATGGCCTAGTGGATAGGTTGTACAAAAACCTGACCGTAGAGGAGGTAAACCCGAGGGGAGAATCTGAATTTTCAAAAGAGACAAAAGGAGACAGTAAGCAAGTTCCCAGAATTTGAGGTCCCCATATCCGCGGTTTCTTGAACAAGTCAACAAAACTCAGTTTTGGTTAGAACTCAATAATTCAATTAATAACAACTCGTCTGATCAAATTATAGGCGATTAATAAAAATGAGCCGTCCAATAAATTGTGGCCACTTGCGCATGCAGGTTAGAATATCTGGTGGCGTAGTTTGCGCTTGAAGCACATGCTATGGTCACAGAATAGAATGATAGTTCCGTAGATGTTAATCACAGACTAATCTTGGTGTTAAACATAAGGTATCTCATTCTCATAGGCAATTGTGTGCAGATCGAAAATTTCTATCTGTCCACACTTATTGCCAAAGTCTGTGATTAGGTGTAAGAGAAACCTATTTATTTATCACTTGAGAAATTCATTAGACATATGTATAATATTTCTCTCTTTCAATCTCTATTACATGCATCTGTATGCTTAATTTATAAAATACTGTTGAGAATGAGACGAACTTTGAGTAGTTAGCAATTGGTATAATATAGAGAATAAAAAGTCTCCTCCGCGTTACCAAAGTATGAAATTGAGTGGGACGCGGTGACTGTTACGAGCATATAATATCATACTCATAATAGTAAGCTGATTACAACTCTTTTTAGTGTGACAAGCAACATTTGATAATAATTCAAACAAGCAACCTATAGCTTTCCAAGGAGATCTCAAGGAAGAAAATGACTGGTTAAGAAATAACACGCACTAGCCAAATTGCCATGGAATCTCATAAACTAAAATTTTGTTGATACATTCAAAGGAATGCCAGTTGGCCATGGGATTTACTTCTTTTTAAATCTTTTACATTGATCTTAGTTCAGAGCATAGAATGACTTATTCTAAATTCCTAAATATAAAATAATACAACGGTGCAAGAAATATTCCATGGAAGGAGAACCCCAGAAAGAAGGGGAAAGCCCTATAAAGAATGTCTTATATTGATGGTGGGGTTATTAATTATTTTAATAATTTTTTATTTAAAATAAAATAAGAATTTGTATTGGTAAAAGTGACTAAAAATCAGAAAACAATAGTGGTCTTGGGAAGGAGAGTTAGGCACATATGTAGTCTTCATCGTTGATGATTACAGAGTGGCCCTTTGTGAAGTCACATGGATTCCTCTGGATATGTACAGACACCTGAACTAAGCTTGGCATAGCCTGTTCTCTTTCTTATAGATCTTCGTCAGAATCTCTAAGTTCCAATCACCTTTTCGTCTTCTCTCTCCGTTTATGTCCAAGCGTCCGAGTTCCGACCACATTGTTACTTAATTAAACCATCTAATTAGGCATCTCATTTTTTTTTTCTCTGTATAAAATATTGAACCGTAGATGAAAGACAATTTTGGCCTTAAATCATCAGACATTTAACCAGAATTAACAAAGGAGACGACTGTCTTTCCACTAAAAATTGGTGCTCACTTCATGAAATGGGATATGCCTATGGACCCACCTGTTTCTGTTTTTGCTACTGTTAATTTTTCTTGAATTTTTTATTCGAGTTTGTTAAACCTTGAGAACTATTCTTAAACAGTATTGCTAGCACTCTCTCCAATTGCCAAGAGAATCTCTCTCTGTGTGGTCTAGTGACTGGTCTACAATGCAATCTCACGTGCAACACGCTGTAGATTTTGTTTTATAGATTAAACATCTTTAAAGTCGCTATACTTTCTTCGTGAACTTCATAAAAAGGCTAGTTCGTTTGGTCTTTTGGGATTGTTGTGGGTGTCCGGGGCTCATTCAAGTTCATTTTCTTTCATTTAGCTAGGTTTCTTTCAAGGAAACAGTTCTCAGCTTTTTAAGTCTTCTTCTCTAACAAGCCATTAAGACCGTTCTTTATTTTCTCTAGTGTGTCTTTCGACGCGTTTGTCTGCCTCTAAGTACAAAGTGTCTCCCGGAAAGAGAGAGTGACAAGTCAGGAAAAAGTAATAAGATTTGATAGAGAGATGGCATTAGAAGCAGTGATTCATCCGCAGGACACATTTAATTATGCCTGCAAAGACTTGTACTCTCTGGTAGCTGGAGCTGGAGCTTGGGGCTATGACTTCTGTTTTAAAGAAGAACGTAAACCACTTCCTGGAGTTCTTGATCACAATAACAACAGAGAACAAGGTCTCCATGCAAATTGGGATTCCTCATCTCCTTCAATGATGCAACACACAATGGAGTGGGGTCCTAATTCTTCTCCTGAGGCCTGCACAGCTGACCAATCTCTATCTGGAGAATTATTGGCTTCAATGGAACCACCGGCAACAACAGCAGCAGGGAGGCGGAAGCGAAGACGCACTAAGAACAGCAAAAACAAGGAAGAAATTGAGAATCAGAGGATGACTCACATTGCTGTTGAACGCAACCGCCGTAAACAGATGAACGAGTATCTAGCCGCGCTCCGGTCTCTTATGCCGCCTTCTTATGTTCAAAGGGCAAGTTATAACTCTCTCTTCGCCGCAAAAAAATACCAGTATTTTTTTCTCTATTTTCTAGATACAACATTTGAGCTACAAGTTCATCAAAATTTTAAAATTTTGACTACTCATGTTTAAGCCTATTAAACTATTATTTTTGCTTCTAAAAGATTCCAAATCTTGAATGATTTCAACTCTCAAGCTTGTAGACAAGTAGTTATATAATTAATTTGAATTCTTTTAATCAAATTTCACTTTTTTCTTTTCCTGATATGCCTGTTATAATAATCAGGGTGACCAAGCATCGATAATCGGCGGCTCCATTAACTTTGTTAAAGAGTTAGAACAGCTTTTGCAGTCCATGGAGTCCCAGAAGAGGACTGCTAAAAGCCCAGGCGATAATGGCGTCTCTTCTCCATTTGCGAACTTCTTCGCTTTTCCACAATATTCATCACGTGCCACTCAGCGCAGCAATTCATTTGGCACTGCAAGTGATTCGAATATGACCGATAACATTGCAGACATAGAAGTGACAATGGTGGAGAGCCATGCCAACGTTAAGATACTTACAAAGAGACAACCCAGGCAGCTCCTTAAGATGGTAGCCAGGTTTCAAAGTCTCCGGCTCAGTATTCTCCATCTCAATGTCACATCTACTGTTGATCAAATGGTCCTCTATTCATTTAGTGTTAAGGTTAGTGATCACATATATAAACATATTTATGGTAATTACTTACACTGATCTCATTTTTAAGCTAATGATCATTTTGGCTTGGTGTAAATTGGGACAGCTTGATGAAGGGTGCCAACTGAGCACGGTGGATGAAATTGCTGGTGCTGTGAACCAAACACTACTGAAAATTGAGGAGGAAGCTGCAACTTTTATTTAGATAATAGCTAATCAAAATGTGAATATAACCCTAATTTTTTTTTTGTATTCTGTAACTGGGGTTATTTGTGTCTCTGATGATTAATGAGTTAAAGCGGTACGGGTACTGTTGCTTGCTTTCGATCAGTTACGTGTCTTTTTCGGTCCTTTGAGAATCCTGCGTAGTGTGTATAACATTTGTCCTAACTGCCCACTGGGCTTTGGACCACTCAAATCTTATGCCGTAAGCTTTAAGCCATATATGATCAGCTGCGGGCAAGCAATAGACACCACTTACTTTCAGTTGCATGCATCTTCAAAGTTTTATATTTAACAAGACAAAAATATCCAAGTCACCAACACGACTTCTCTTGTTCTCTTTACAGTTTATATATTATCACGAGTCACGACTTCTGACCTTCATATTATTTTGGATAATATATACCTTTATTCTGGAGATCCATTTGGGTTCACATATATCTGCTCGCTGTATTTTCAAAGTTCATTTTTAGTTTTTTTTTTTTTTTAAAAAAAAAAACGAGGCTTACATTACATACGTGAGGATCGACTTAAATCCACAGTGCCATTCTAAATCTCAGCTCTTTCCTGGAAGACGCAAAGAGAATTTAAGTTTCCTATCCGGCAAAATGTGTGGTGTTGTTTCCTTTGAAAAGGCATTGCTGTTTGCTGCCACTTTAAGATCTTATCCTAAATTCACTTTCCCTATTAAATGATAAGGAAAACTGGCTTTAAATCAAAACCTTCAATTATTAGTGGGTGCCACAGGCAAATCCAACATAATTCAATGGACCTTCGCCTTTTGTTGAACGAATCTAGGTGATTATAGATTTTGTTTGATTAATTATACAAATGATTGATGGGAGAAATTGATTTCTGAAAAAAGAAAATTAAACAAAAGAAAAGCCAAAAAGAAATGACAAAAGCGACTGATTATCTTGATCGAGACCTTCTTTCTTGAGATAACTCTATCAAGCATCATTCATAGAGTTGAAATAATGTGTAGAAAGTGGGGTTTAATAAATGATACACTGAAGTTGTGCCGCAGCTTATTTTAAAATAAATTTATATCACTCGTAATGATCCATGAGATTCTTGTTAACACTTTAGGGGAAAAGGAGAAGCTATAAAAGGCATCTAGGAAGGAGAAAGACGACCTATAGCTGCCCAGGCATGAGCATGAACAGAATTAGAAGAGCTAAAACTCCATTAACACTTAGCTTTAAAATTGAAACATGTGTTAATTAGCACCTTGATACGTCGTTTCTTTCCCTTTTCAGGGTCCCACGGTCAAATATATATAGCTGTGTTATATATGATAATGGCTGTTTTGGCTAATAATTCGGTTCCATTTTTTACAAAAGAAAACGGTAATTTTGTCCAACCAAAAGACAAAATTTCTTTTACGTGGAGAGGAAGTGCATGTGAGGCAGTAACGAAGAAATTTCGTGAATGAAATGATTTGGATGGCAATAACAGCTAGTACCATGCCTATATTTCCACATCTTTTCATTCTCATGATTATGTTTCTGGAAAGTCATTTATGTATGATTCTGGAATTTGAGCACATAATTGCAGTGCTGAAAGATGAAATAAGTGAGAACAAATAAATACACGCTTTTATATGGATCTATTATTAATATAATTCAACCAGAATTAATTTCTAGATTAATTAACTGAGCGATGTCTCGTGTTAGGACTTGTTATCGTTGACCATATCTCTTTCCATTGGATATATATGATGGGTTGTGGTGGTTGATATGCTTAAGTTGGGTTGAACGTGCTGTGTCACGGTCTTCCAGTTCCAGATCTGGTAGCTAGAAACAGGCAGATTCATGACCAACAAAATGTATTACATTTATTATGCAAAGAAATCACGTGAACGAAAGATGCTCCGACCTCAATTTTGCATAAAGATTATGTCTTCAACCATCCAAATGTCGTCAAGAAGGTAGACTGCGAGTATTCAAGCTCGATTTGTGAGGGAAATCAGGGAGGGCTTCAACCTTCAATTGTACGGAGAGAAAGATGAATGCCAATATTTAATTTGGTTATTATTTGCTTTTAATTCTGAAATTTTGGAAGTGTGTTATGCCCTTAGTACATATACACACATCAAACCATTATACTAGTATAAGCATGTGGTAAGACTTTTAAGTGAGCTTATTATCACGGGTTGTGAGTTTTACACCCAAAAGACAAACCCATTAGGTGGAGGGACTCCCCTCTCTTATAAGCCCAAGACCTCCTCAAATAATGGTTTAATGATACTATTCTACCCACGAACTTTTAAAATACCACTTTATTACCCAAATTTATATTTCGACAGTGAACAGAGAGTATACTTAGTCCAGACTGTTGGGTCTTTTGAAGAGGGGAGACCGATGAGTCTTTTAGTAGTAGAATGTTGGATTTTAGTAATTGAGATTTATTAGAATTTGACTTGGAAGGGGCGGATGCGCAAACCTTAATCACTCGATTGCCTGCGATTAGCGGGGTTGGTGAGAGTAGGATTTGAGGGGTTTCGGTAGTGAACAGAGAGCACACTTAGTCTAGACTGTTAGCGCTTTTGAAGAGGGGAGATCAATGATTCTTTTAGTAGTGGAATGTTGGATTTTAGTGATTGAGATTGATTATAATTTGACTTGGAAGGGGCGGGTGCGCAAACCTTAATTGTTCGATTGCCTGCGATTAGCTAGATTGGTGGGAGTAGAGTTTAAGGGGTTTTGGTGAGTGATGATTAAAGAAGAGAATAATGGTGGTGTAGGTCAAAACGATGCCAAAATCAGAAATGAAATATAAATTTAGATAATTAAATGTTATTTTAAAAGTTTATAAATAGGAAATTATCATTAAACCATTATTTGAATTGGAAAAAAGTCGTTTACTCTTAATTACCCGGTTGAATCCAGAGTTTGTTGGTCCAACTCAATAATCAACCCATTGATCTAGTGCATCTATTCCCCACCAATACTGCTGTCTTATATGGGCTTAAAGGCCCAGCTTCTTCATCATTATTGAGCCATTGATCCTACGAGAAGACTGTTTCACACATTTAGCTTTATAAATTACGCATAAAAAAATAAAACAGAGATCGGATATAATGAACATTTTATTTTCAAAAATAATAATTTAGAAAAACCATCCGTTGTTTTTTTTTTTTTTTCGTAAATATGCTATCAGACCCGAGTCACCGGAAGTTACAGACCCCTGGGTTGTGAAATAGTGAGGTGGTAATTTGAAATTTGTATTTTGTGAAGAGTATGGCATTTCAATAATTGTACTAAGATTTGACAACACAATTCCCATCTGTTTTACTTGGGATAACACTTCCATGTAGTTCAAAGCCTCACAGGCTACTGCAAAACTTACAAACAAAATTTGGAAATCAGGTGAGTCATGGATGAATTAGCTTTCCTCCTGGCGTAGCAAATTGTATCATCAGTCCTGACAAGTCCTTAACCACTCAGATCTTGCAAGTCATGGTGTGGTGAAAAAAAAAAAAAAAATTCCTACACCTGGGCAAAATTTAGGTAATATATCTGGTCTATGACCAGGAAGTGTATAATTAAATTGCATGCTAACTTGGTTTTCAATTTTCGGCCACTATTTTGAGGAAATGAAATCATTGTTGCCACTTAATAGAAGGTTAGCCATCAAATCAAATAGGTGGGCGTGCACAATCATCTTTAGAGTGAAGATGAAGAGAAATAGTTGATTGGTTGGACTCCAAATAAAGAAGCTAGCAAGGGATGAAAACCAAACCAATAGAATTAGCTAACAAAGGTTTGGCTTGTTACAGAGCCTGATGCTTTGGTTGGTGCCACTAATTAAGAAATTAACCCTGCATTTGAAGCTCAACCAAACAATAGGAACTTATACAATTCTTTAAATAAAAGGATTTTACGTTTTGCTAAAAATGAGCCAGAGTTATGAACAGCTTAATTGCTCTCTATTATACGGATCTGCAATTAAAATCGAAATGAAAACATTATCTACCTGAAGAAAAAATCCTGAATACCAGAGGGTTGTCACATAATCCTAAAATGATATTTAATCTGGGGCGTCAAAAGCCCTGCTTATTAACCTCCAAAAGAAAGGATATTATACATCCTGGAAAGAAGAACGGCTGCATTACTACAATTCACTTGTTCCGACTAGCTATAAAGTTTGCGACAGAAATGTCAATGTTTTCCATTGTGCAAAGAAAACGTTAGTATCTGGTAAATATCTAGAAAGTAGAGAACTTGAAAGATGCAGTTCCAAACCAGTGTAAGGGCTGGAACATATGCAAAGATTGATTTTCACGATTTTTAAGTAAAAAATTGAACACCTATAGGTGATATTACCAAATGCATGAAAGGTTTGGAGAAAAAGAAACAGTCTTAGTCGAACCAATTGTTTCACCCGTGTAGAAACATTTCTTACATACACTACAAATTAATTAGGTTTTCTCTTTTAACCATTTGCTTACATAATCTGAGACACACCAAAAAAAAAAAAAAAAAAGGCATAAACCTGAAAAACAAAAATAAAGCATATTGATATGGTAGGTATCCGTAAGTGGAAATGTTACCTTCTCCTCAAAGGCAGTGGCTTATCTCCTCCTCTATATCACACATTCACACCAGTAAACAGAACTTATTCTAGTTCTACTTCAGAACTTATGTTGGAGCTTTTGTTTGAAATTTATTATTCTGAAGTAGCTTCACCTTCTAAACAATCCACTACTATCCCCTAGCTCGTTTTCTCAATCCTTGGGTTATGTACTCGGTACAGAAAGCAGACTTAAATGGACTGCTTACACATAGATTGTGTATGAATCATCTTTGCCTTGCAAAAATAATGCCTCTATAACCAAATATACACCACAGTGAGGTCGTTATATGGCAAGTAAAAAATCTTCACAAGGGAAGAATTGCATTTAAGTTCCTATTTCGTCTAGATGACAGAAACCTTCCGCTACAAGAGAAAGATCTCTTCATAGACACGGGGCCTTTATGCAGACATTGCCCAATTGAAGAACTACCCGTCAGTCTAGACATGTTTGAATACGCACCATCTTGCTTCAAAACAATAGCTGAATAAGATTTCTCAGCATCGTTTGTTTGATCAAACGAACAATCTCCTGGTTCAGCTGGGCAGAAATCAGACAAACCAAGACATATGATCTCAGCCAATGAAGAATCCAATGAAACAGACCTCCTAAATGCTTGTACATCATTCTTCACAACCTTAATATCGCCTCCTGAATTATCAACTGCTTCTAAAACACCATTCCCATTAAAATTCTCACCATCCTTCAATACTCCTTCAGCACCAAGGTGCAGTATCTCATCCTCCTCTGTTCCTGTCCTGTTTTCACGAACACCCTCACCGTTTCTCTCCCGATTCTCCCCCAACTCACAATCAATTTCTGAACTCTCAGCATGTGTAGACTCAATTAAATTAGAGTCACCCGAATTTTGGTCCACGGTAACCAAAGGAGAAGCACCAGTTTCAGAGACTATATAGGCACGACACATGGGACAATTAATATGAGAACTTAACCAAGTATCAATACAAGAAACATGGAAAGCATGATTGCACTTAGGCAATAGCCTAACAGTCTCATCTTCTTCAAACTCATTCAAGCAAACGGAGCACTCAGTTCCTTCAATCAACCCCTCACCTTTCTTGTACTTACAGACGGTAATCGAATTTATAATAGACTGTTGCAACCCCGCGGTGGTGATGAGCCATATGGGGTGATCAACTCTGTTTTCATCAAGAAACTCTTCATCTCCACCTGGCTGCTGAGTCCCATTATTTGCACGCTCACGACTCTTAACTATGACAGCATAGAAAAACATAAAAATGAAGAAGGTGGCCACTAAACAAATAAATATGATCAAATAAGGTGAAATTGTGAGTCTATGATGATGAGAAGGAGGTGGCGGCGGGGGATAGTAAATATCTGGAAAAGGTTCACAGTTATAACCGCAAGCAGGATCACAATAATATGTGCAATCTATAGAACTATTTGATGTTTCTGGGAAGAGTTTTCTGTGTTTCATTGCCATTAAAGTGGTTAAAGAGACTATGCAGGAAAGTGAGAGAGAAATGCAGGAAGATGATTGTGAGAAATGAGTTGTCTTGTTTGAATTGCAAGAGAAGAAATGAAGGAACTTAAGAAATGCTTTGAGTCAATTTCAAAGGTTAGTAAAAAGTAGAGACTGAAAATGTGTTTTTTCTGTTAGGCTTTGGCTTTAAATCTAGAAACTCCATTTCCATGTGGTCCTACGGTGACTGGGGGGATCCGCTTAATCACGTAATTATGTCATTTAAAGTATGTTTATTGGAGGGTGAGAGCGTTTACGTAAGAAGAAAAATGCCAATGCCGTTGACTTCCTTACTAAGCTTTCAGTAGCTGATAGGGGTTCGGCTTTCTCATCAGCCCTTAGAAGGCCCCTCCCTTTAAGCAAAGCCGCCAGGCTTTTACCTCAAAAAATGAGCGCCGCCTCCCAAAATTCGAAAAAAAAAGCTGGCCGACTATTTCGTAGAACGGAATAGAGTAAAGCCAGATCTTAAAGCAGCTAACAGCTTTAACTGTCACAGTTTTACGAAAAAACTCTATGCACCTTATCTTGGCTATGGAGCCAGCGTCGGTCAAGTATCGCTTTAAGGCCCTGTTTATTAATGGCATTTCCAGAGTCCTCGCCTTACAGGGATGTGGTCACTGCCTATTAAGAAAATCGGGATGAGGCAAATTGGTCGCCTCTGTCAACTGCTTTAAGTACATTGGCGGTGGATCAGTTGAAAGTCACTTCCGCTGGATACTATAAATATAACTATAGTCATTTCGATTCATATTCTCCCTCGCTCGATGCTGGCCTTTTGTAAAAGATTAAAGAAATGGGGTCCGATCAGTCCAAAGATGTCGTTCAAGTCTTTTCACCAAGGAATAGTTGTATTAAAAAAGCAAAAATGGAATAGTTGTATTAAAAAAATAAAGGTGCATTTAGTCCACTATTTCTACTCATATTCTCAATTATATTCTCCAAATATTATTTGACACATTATTCTATAAATATTAGTGAATCTTTTTAATTACTTTTAGACCCCTTAAGTTTATTAATTTCACTAAATACCTAAAAAAAGTTTAAAAATTAGCAAAAACACCTCCACTCACCCATACTTGTCAAATTTTGACAACCACCATCGGTGGTAGCCGGAATCTGTCACACAGCTTAAACCAAGCCTGAAACTGATCATTTATTCACCGATCTAGCCTTTTCCGGCCAGATCTGGTTGTCAGCGACAGCCAAAACTTGGTCATCGTTGACCGAAAACAACGGCCATATCTTTGGCCGTCAGTGGACCTTTGCGGCCGTCGACAACCACATCTGGGTGTAGATCAGGCTTTTTCCGACCATATCTGTGGTGGATATGGCCGAAAAAGGCCATAGCGACGCGTTACGACACAGATCCAACTGGTCTCTGTCGTAACGAAATTTTTCGGCCAGATTCCGACGGTGGTGGTTAGAATCTGGCACTACAGGTGATGGGGGTATTTTTGTCATTTTACATATTGGGGTGTTTAATTAAATTAGCAAACCTTGGGGTTTTTTTTATAAATTTTTAAATTTTACCTTGTAATACTCCCCTATCTAACTACCCAAAATTATTCTCAAAATCCTATCCAAAATAATGAACCAAACACACCAAAAAATGTGTCACATAAAACCTCTCTATAGTGACACTCTATATAGGAATAAATTCTACATAGTCATAAAAAATTCAATTCCCAATTTGAGACAGTTATAAATAGGAAAAACTTTACATTATAATAAGTTATAATTTTTCTAATTCCCGTCTTAAGAAAAATTGTCTCCACATAATAATAATTATCTGTATGTTGAAAAAAAAATATATGATATGTTACATTAAAGGTTTAAGATGAAATAAAATATTTATCTAAAGTTGTTTGAGATAATAATTTATGCTTTAGAGTTGTTACTATATCTTTTAACTTGCGGGTAATTACTCGCTAGCATGAACATTTTCTTGTTGAAGCTAAATATTTCTAGTTTCTCAAGTATGTTTAAAGCTTTTTAACATAAAACTTTTTATATTTCCGTACTATCATCCTCGTGATTATTTCTTTTATCTTCTTATCTAATTATAGTAATGATTTCTTCTTTAGTTAAAACATACATAACTTATTGTTCATTTGAATGATTAAGAAAGACATTAATATCCATTCGATTAGTGTATGAAGTTGTCGAATCTGATCACTAAATTCTACCATGACTCTTTGATTCTCCTTATCCATTTTATTTGTAACTTACAATTCATCGATAACAGAGATCCTAATTTGGTAATGATTAAAATAATTGGCAATAGTATGTGGCTTCACATCAATTTGCTGTATAATTTTGTAATGATTAAAACAATTGACAATAGTTTATGACTTCATATCAATTTGGCCATACAGCAATTACATTTACAATTCCATCAAGGACGCTTATCTTTACTGGTTTCAAGACACGATCTTCTATTTATTTCAAAAATAGATAATTGAAGTGTTAAATTAAAATCTTAATAGTATTAAAATATCAATTAAAATCTTAATACTGTACTACTAAAATATGAAATATATAGAAATTTTTATTATTATACCTTTATTAAGTTTTAACTTTCTCATAATAATAAAATTAATTAACCACCTTATTATGAGTAGAATGTTACTCCTTGAAGGCAGAGCCGATATGAATAAAAGAGGCATTATCAAGTAAACTTTGGTAAATTGTCGCTATCAGGATGTCTATCTCATACCTTAAAAGTTGGTGGGTTCAACATTGTCTCTTACGAGTTGCCGTGGAGTCACAGTCTGGGTTGGTAATAGATTAATCTAACTGAAAAAGACTTATTGCTATGATTCATCAGCGGTGGACCAAACCAAAATTATTATCTACTTATCCATTCATTTTGGGTGTGAACCTAATTGTATTTTATTATTCTATAATATTTGCCTACGCGACATTGACAAGATGAATTTTCATTGAAGCTGCAGTATAGCTGTACTGTATCTTGGAGTCACATCCAAATGCAATAAATTTACAATATGATTTGGATTGTGCATATATGCTGAGTGTCATCTTTTCTGCATAAACATACTACAAACAATTGTTTTAAAATGCATCTAATCCTTTTTTTTTTTTTCTTATAGAAATCACTAAAAAGCTTCGTTTAAGTTAACTAAATAGTTCAATTAGGAAACAGTCTATATTTTGTCAAAATACATTCAAACAGTCTATATTTTTCATGTTTTAATAGTATTGAGTTGTTGACCATTGTTGGAATTGGGAGTCGATAAATTGAAAAACACAGCATAAAAAACGTGATGAACTTTGAAGAAAACTAATTTTATTTCTTTTAATCTGAATGACTCAAAATAAACATAAACTTTCCACCCTTTTTATAATAAAAGAAAATAATTCTAAACCTATTTCAACTCAAAGAGAAATTCTTCCTAAATAAAAAATCTCCTAAAACAAATGTTCTAAAACAAGAATTTAAGAAAATCTAAACTTCCTAATTCATCTCACAATAACCGGAAAACAAATATTCCCAATCTCAAACTCCTAAAACAGGACTTTCCTTAAAACTCAACTTCTGGAATCAAAGCCGCCTTTGTGCCAGGGCATGCCTCTTTCCTATGTCATGTGTAACAAATCATACATTGAAAGCGTATTAGGGAAGTCCTGAGCTTATAAATGGGTTGAGTCACTCCACCTAATAGGTTAGCCTTTTGGGTATAAAACTCCCAACCGATGACAAGTGGTATCAGAGCAGACTCGATCCGTCTGTCAATGTCTCACCAAGCACCCACACAGGGGCGTCCATATGCGATTGTGAGTCTACACGAGAGTAAGGTAGATGGGTAGGCAAGGGGGCCCCACCTGTAACGAGAGCGTTGCAGGATTGGGTGGGAGAAAATGTAACCAATCTCATATCGAAAGCGTATTGGAGATGTCTTGAGCTTATAAATGAGGGGAGTCCTTCCACTTAATAGGTTAGTCTTTTGGGTGTCAAACTCCCAACCCGTAACACATGGCATAGCGTGCTCTAGAATTTTTCTAAAAATTGACACTGCCGCGGCAAACTCTTCTCTAGCTACAAATCTGAATTCTTTCTCTTCAACGCTGCATCCCTTTGTTTCTTCAACTTGAGTCATGTTTGCATATGCACCAAAATAGGTTCAACTCTTAACAACCTTTCTAATTCTTGGACCCTGTTTTGGATTTTTTTTTTTTTTACAAAAAATAGGTAACAGTGCTTTACAATATTCAATCGAAAGAAAAAAAAAAAACGTACCATGTTTAATCACGATATAAAGTATTAATTAAAAGTAGAGGGAATCAAATGTTAGACTTCGAGTTCACTTTGGATGCTTAATTCAACCACGAAGACGGCTTAGGAAAGAAGCTTAACATACAGTCCAATAATCATCATGTTAGGTACGACTTTCCCCAACAATTCCAAATCAAATTCTCTTTATCCATACCATAACCTTATAACCAATATTATAAACACATTTTTTTTGGTAGTGCTGTTTAAGCCAAGCTAATGAACTGGAACTGGCTTACCCCACCTCTTTTCTGGGGTTAGATACTTAGATCCTTATTTGAACTTTGTACTGTATTTATCTGAAAAGATAAAAGGATATATATATATGTAGAATTATAAAGAAAAACACTGTGCTTTCTGTCAAATTTTGTTTAGTATGAATAGATTTGAATTCAAGTGACCTACGAGGCATGGGATGGAGTTTAGAGAGAGGGAGCGTCGGTGTTGTATGGATTTGTTAAACGTAAATGAGGTATAAACGATTCAGGGAAGGAAACATCTGAGCTACCATTGAATTGCAGTAATTCATTAAAGCAAAGGGGTGAGAAAATGAAGAAAACAAGTGCTAAATGACTCACAAAATTTTTATTAACTAATCACTCTTTTATCTTTAAATTATAAATGGAGCCCTTAAGTGGGGTTTTGAAACTAAAAGCATTTTAGTTTTTTTAAAGGTTTTATGGATAGCAGACACAACCCCAGTCAAACATGACGATGAACATTTCCAGTCTTGAGTCCCTAATAAAAACCTGGCCCAGTGTTGAAATTAAAGGTCTGTTAAGCCTGTGCTAATATACCTCTAAAGGGGCCTGTTCTGTATCAGAAACCAAATATCATGAAAATGGGATGATTTAAAGTTGTGTAAATGACACACGTAACCCCATTTGAGAAATTTTATTGGACAAGCATATACCCCAAGGTCGGCCCCTAGCTGATCAGAAGATGTTGTATCATACCTATACCTAGATCATTTTCGATGTAATTTCCATCATTTGCATATTACAAGCAAGCTCATTGTGAGTTGCTTCTGACCTTAGGCACATATCCCAGCCAGCCACCTTTATATAGGTCAAAACCCAAGCTTCAAGCTTTTGAATACAAGTTAATGCTCCTATTTTCAAACTTTCCTTTGAATACTTTATAGCGTCTGCGTGTCTACTCAATCCACCCCTCTCAGGCCACTTTTTTTCCAATCCATTATCACAAAAGTTGAATTTGCAAGTTTTGGCCACCTAACACATCCGTGGCATGGCATTCTATATGTATCCAAGAACTTGTTTTTCCTCATAATTCATCCTAAGAAGGGAAGAGTGTTCACTCAACGAAGATAAAAGTGTGCACATATATAGGAAATTATATGATTATAACTATGTTTCTCACCTGACAATAATTCAGTTTCTTTCCAATCAAGTGCTTATTTCTGTTCATATACATAACACCTAACCAATTAGTTTAATGGAAACAATAAATTAGTGCAATGAATTGTGCATACATTCAAAATCAGTAATGTACATTATTGTTTATATATAAATGGGAAATCTTTACTTCTGCATGCTTAATTGGAAGGTCATATATAAATATGGTTGAAATATCAACCATGTGCGAGTTAACGACATGTTCCCACCCAAAAAATGTCTCTTTCACAAATTCATACCCACCCACTTTTTAAATACCCTTTTAGTACCCAAAGCATAGTTTTATTAGTAATTTTCACTGTGAGGAAGGGCAAAATCGTCAAAAGGCCATTATTAATAAGGGTAGACTGATCAACAAACATTAGCAGTCGAAGACGAAGAAAAGAAAAAAGAGACGGCGCACGTTAGCAACGTTCACAGCTGACGGTTTTTTGCCGATCTCAAAGTTCAAAATCACTTCCGAGACCACCCACAGAATCTCCATCACCTCCTCTACAAAGCCCAAGCCTCCTTTTGCCGTCATCACTCACCATTTCCCACCACCACCTCCATTTGCACTGCCAACTCTTCAAGTCGGATTTCCGATCGATTTCTTTGCCATAAATTCCCCTAAACACCACCATCACACTCCCCACAACCCACTCTACAAAACACTTACCTCCATCACCGTCCCTTGCTCGCTGATCGTTGGCCATGCACCGCGCGACCTTTCAAATTCCAAGTCAATTTTTGGTCGTTTTCGGTATTGGAAATTGTCCGCCACCACCAATCCAGTCCTTGGATCTTCCTCTCCAAAAGCCTCAACATTCCCGATCTCGTTTGCTCACCAATCGTCGGCGATTGAAGCTTCCTCACCTTAGGGCTTTTCAAGTTTTAATTGGATTAATTGGGTTTTATTTGTTCAATTTTTGTGTTTGTTGATTGAAATACAATTGAGGAATGTTCGTTTGCAGTATTTTCTAGTCGTCGACACTCCCCAACATCGGTGGCAATTGCCAGCAATAAAAGAGAGATTTTTTCGTAAATCACTATTTTCCCACCTAAATAAGAGGGAAACATATTATTTGGGTAGTAAAAGAGTGTTTTAAAAGTCTAAGGGTGAGAAAGTGTCAATTGACCATTTTTGGGTTGGAACATGTCGTTAACTCACCATCTGCTCAGACTATTTATTACTATTTTTAATTGAGTTAACATATGTTACCACCCAAAAAATGGCCCATTGACATTTTCCCACCCTCAAACTTTTAAAACACCCTTTCACTACCCAAATATTAGGTTATCCTCTGATTTGGGTGGGAAACAAAGTGATTTACTTAAAAACCCCTCTCTTCTTTCTTCTCTTCTCAGCCTTTTCCATTGCTGACAAGTGTTGGCAACCAGAAAATCAACAAACAAACATTCCTCAATTGTATTTCAACCCAATAAACACAAAAATGGTATGGATCAAACCCAATTAAAACTCAAAAAACCCTAAGGTGGGGAAGCTTCAATCACCGGCTATTGGTGAGTAAACGGGATCTGGAATGTTGGGGCTTTTGGAGAGGAAGATTCAGGGAGTCAATTGGTGGTGGCAGGGATGATTTTCGAAACCAGAAGTGACCAGAAATCGGCTTGGAAGTTGAAAGGTCGTGCGGTTCACGACCAGTGATTGACAAGCAAAGGACGATGATGGAGGTAAGGTTTTGTAGAGTGGGTTGTGGGTAGTGTGATGGTGGTGTCTGGGTGAATTTCTGGCAAAGAAATTGACTGGAAATCTGACTTGAAGAGTTGGTCGTGCAAATGGAGGTGGTGGTGGGAAATGGTGAGTGATGACGATAAATGGAGGCTTGGGCTTTGTAGAGGAGGTGATGGGGATTCTCTGGGTGATGTCAGAAGTGATTTTGAATGCCAGGGTCAGGTGAAAAATGGTAAAAACCTGTCGAATTTGACGTTGCTAATGTGCACAATCTTCTGCTAACGTGCATCGTTCTTCTTCTCCAGTTGCCACTATTTGGTGACTATTCTGCCCTCATTAATTATGAGCTTTTGATCATTTTGCCCCTTTTGACAACAAAAATTACTAATAAAAATGTGTTTTGGATATTGAAATGGTATTTAAAATGTGAGTGGGTATGAGTTTGTCAATGGGCTATTTTTTTTGTGGGAACATGTTGTTAACTCATTTTTAATTACCTATTCATGATCCGGTAATAATTATAACTTGATCAAGACATATGATGATTTTAAAGGCCAAAACGTCCAGCCCACTCAAGGAGACCCAGTCTCATTAAAATATTCCATCCGAAGAAAAGTGATGACAAAGTACATAAATTGATGCGAAGAACAGTCGATATTTTGATTTTATGAGATTTCCATGGTCAACTACCCACGTAAATGCATCATAAGCAGAGCCAATGCTCGTTATTACGACGTAATTTGTAATGTTTGTTTCGCAAGACAAAAAGAAAGAAATGGCATGAACATGAAGGAAACCGCAAGAATATTGGTGAAAAGTCAATAATTGAGATATGTAAGAGCAATAGACATTCATATTACTTATAAGATCTTATATTGAGATTAGATATAATTTGGATCTAGTGACATCGGAATTTATGGAGGTAGGGTTATTAGTATTAGAATCTATTATGAGAAGGCCGATTATCTATTTTGGCGGAGGTGAACTGGACATGTGCATTACTATTCTATTTATTCTCGTTCTTCGAGTATATAGTTTATTTTCTCTGCACAATATTCATTTTAGACTGGTAAAACCTCCATGTGGTCAAATACACAGCAAACATTTGTTAATGATATATATATGAATATTAATTAATTTCATAGGTCTAATTCATTAGTTCAAATCCTCTTCTGAAATTTCTACGAAACACTAAAATATATTGATAATTAAGGATTAAGTAACGTGTAGCACTAAATACAAGGATGGAAATATAAGAAAATTGACTTCAATAATTCTATAATATATCCACTTGATTCCTAATCCACTAATTAAACGTGTTCGGGAATTAAAAAAATATTTTGGTTCGACCTGTTCTCCAGGACTATCATCAGAATATATATATATTTTTTTCAACAGGCGCTTCTCTCTATAAGCAATTCATCAACATCAGAATACCATCTTATTGCAAGATTTCATTGATTTACAGCCAAAAAGGAGATTCAGAGGGTACAACACAAGCCATGTCAAGCATAGGATCAACTGCTCGTATCAAGTGCTATACAGAAGGGCATATTCGGTCCTGCCAAGATTTTCGAACGTCTATCGTTCTCCATCCTGCTCATGTATCGGTCATCCCAAGGTACAAGAATAAATATGATTTCCAGAGAAAGCAGAGCTTGCGATCTTTCAGTTCTGTCAGGACTATGGTTGTCTACAGCAGTGTTCAACCAGGATCCTCGCCTCCTGATTCTTCTCCTGGTTCATGGTATGTAAAATCTACTATGCCATCAAATTAAATTTTGTGGTATGTTCTAGTTTGTTTTTCTTTTCGCTGATAGTTCAGTTTGATACTTATATATATATAGTTTGGGCAGGAAAATGTGGCTTCTAGGAATAGCAATATCAACGATTCTTCCCTTTTGGACAAACAAATGGGGGCCATTCAAAATATTCGAAAGTAAGCATTAAAAATCTAAATAATCTATAATTATGATCATCACATAGATAATGATTCTTTATCTTTTATGGTTAATGATTTGTATTTCTGGTTAATTATAATTTATTTTATAGAGCGATTAGAAGCAGTTGTGGAGACAGTAGAAGATGTTGCAGAGTTTGTAGAAAAGGTTGCTGAGGAAGTAGAGAAGGTAGCGGAGGATATTTCCGATGATATGCCTGCAGGAAAACTCAAGGATGTTGTTGATTGTATTGAAAAAGTGGCCGAAACAACAGCAAAGGATGCTCATCTAGTTGATGAATTCATCGATAAGGTTTTTACCAAATACCTTGTTTGTTTCCTTGTCTTTACTTTATGGATATATAATTAACGTTAATATTTTTTTTAAACATAAATTTCAGTTGGATCTGTTGACCGACGGTTCTGCTTGTTTCTTGATTATTGCCATGCATATGACTTATAGTTTTTGCTAATTCTTGATTATTTCCGTGGCTTTGACTTACAGTTTAGATCTCCATCGTTGTAATTTGTGAAGCACATGTTGTTAGGTGGTGCGTCCAATTGGTTTCGTCTCACATGTTAATTACTATTATATAAACGAATTGGTTAAAACTAAACTTACTTTGTTATTAAATAAACAAATAGGTTGTTTTTAATCACCAGATACAGAGCATCAAACTACAGACTTGCTCGTCTGTGGCATTTAACTATCTAGAGTGTTATTAACATTTGAGATGATATACAGTAATTAATATTAAAATTATGGATTTTTAAACGCAGGTGCAAGATGTAGAAAAACAGGTGGAAACAGCGATAGATGAGGCCATCGATGAAGCAGATGAAAAAACCAAAAAATGAAGTCAACTTTCAGACAACACCACCACTTCCAATGCTTTCTATTTCTTTTGCAATTAGTGGATGAAGCTTGCTGAACTGTTGTTTATAATTTTGATTTAAATTAATATTTTAATTTTTTTGGCTATTATTCTTCTGGATAGAATGCTGATAGTTGTTTATTAACATTGAATGTGATAATAACAATATTCTTATTTAATTTAAATTTTGATAGCAAAATCTTTGTCATTTATCTATTATAATCCATCACTATCAGAGAGAAGCTAAAAGGTAAAACTGTTGAATAGTAATGGATGTATAACTATTAATCAGTATAACAATTTAAATTGAAATTACTTAACAAAACTAGTATGATACTAAAAGTTAAATGAATTAACAATTATATTACATAAACTAAATAAAAAATAAATGAAACCCCTCTGTTTGAAGAACAATATTTTGAACTAATTATCACGGATAACTGAAGTGGGATGGGCCTGTTGGGCCAATTAGACCCAACATAAAGCCTAATGGACAACGGTCCATCTGAACCAACTAAAAATTACATATGTAAAAGGCGTTATAACGGCTAGCGTATAGGCATAGGCCGCATAGCCCCTCTGTTTTCTTTCAAATTGAATTCAAACAATACACAGAAAAAATTCACTTCCATTTGGAGTTATTGAACTGGACATGTGCATTACTAATCTATTTATTTCTGTTCTTCGAGTATATCGTTAATTTTCAGAGCAATATTCATGTTAGAATAATAAAAACATTTGTTAATGATATGAATTCTTATTAATTTCATAGCTCTAATTCACTACTTCAAATCCTATTCTGAAATTTCTGCCAACTATTAAATTACATGGATAAATCATTACGTAATAGCACTGAATACAATATATGAGAATATTAGACAATTGACTTGAGTAATTCTATAATACCCTCTGGATTCCTAACCCCCACAAATTAAAGGTGCCCAGGAACTAAAAAACATATTTGGCTTCCATGAGATTTGGCCGTTTGGACTTTGGCTAACGTAACCTTTGGTCTTATAAAAATATTTTAGTAACATTTTAGTCCCTGTCATTAGTCATTAATAATTCTCAGGGTCCAAAAGATTATTAAAAAATCATATAAGACTAAAATACTTGAGCCAAACATCAAGGATATTGTTATTTTTCCAAAATATTTTGGTTCGAGCAGTTCTACAAGGAGAGAAATACATGCTCACCCTTGTGGTTACCGTCAATTCTTTCTAGGTCCAACTGGTGCAAATACTGATAGACCCCCCGAATTTAACAATAGCTCCAACTGGTGCAAATACTAGATAGAGCCCCCGAATTTAACAATAGCTGAGGGCTCTATTAACCTATAGGATTAATTACATGTAAATACAATAATACCCTTTGATCATTTTTTTGAATAAAATAATAATTAGTTAAAATATGGTACAGTGGAATTCCACACTGCCATGGCCGCTTTGGTTCACTATTTTTACCATATCATATTCCACTATCTTATCAAATCCTATCTAAATACACATTTGTTTCAATATTCCAAATTCTCTTCAAAATACAATACTATTTTATTCAACTCAAAATATTTAGATTATTTTTAACCTCCTAGGTTTTTTAATTTAATTAAATACCCACAACAATAAAATTTTATAAATTAAAAACACCCCCACCTACCTACATTTGCCAGATTCCGGCCACCGATAGATTCCGACCACCTTCCAGTAGTGGTGGCCGAAATTTGGCAAATATGGGTGGGTGGGGGTCTTTTTATCATTTTATAAACTTTTATTGTTGGAAGTGTTTAGTTAAGTTAACAAACCTAGGGGGTTAAAATTAATCTAAATATTTTCAGAAAATGCTATTAAAAAATGTTCAAAAATACTACTCAACTTAACTTTTTTCAAACAATAATGCTACAGACACCGATGCTTTGCACTGAAATGTTAAATCAAACGACGTGTCACTTGAGTCAGACGAGCCATGTAGCACGTTAAGAAATATTTTGCTAATGAACGGCTGTCCAAAGTGGACTCTTGTAGTCTCGTTCGTGTGAAAATGACAATGGACTCTCGTCCATATTATATAGATGGGAGTCCATTTACTATAAATGGGAGTCCACCTATAACGATACCCATCTATAGTTTAAATTAAAAAAAAAAAAATTGATATAAAAAACTATGGACACCTGTCCATAATATATGGACGGGCTTCCCTACTTATCCATTGTTTAAATTAAAAAAACATTTAACAACAAAAGTAATAGACGCCCGTCCATATATTATGGACGGGTGTCCCTATTTAATGGACGAAAATTTGATAATAAAATCATGGACACCCATCTATATATTATGGACATGCGTCCCTATTACCAAAAAAGAAATATCTTCTCTTCAAACTCTTCTTCCTCATCCAACTCTTCATTGTCATCCATGATGTCAGTTTGGTTATTGTTTTTAGTAATCCAAACAACAACAACAACAACAAAAAAAAAAAAAAAAAAAAAAAAAAAAAAAAGGATGAGCTACCTAGATGAAGCCTCTGAAGCGAGTTAGGTTGGTCCAACCAAGAAAGTCAGGGAAGAAAGGTGAAGATGCACAAACGCGAAAGGAAGAAGGTTGTTCAATTGAGTTTGGAGTTGTTGCTGTCTGGTTCATAAACTTTTTGTAATATAATAATGGACGCCCATCCATATAATACGGACGAGCATCCATATAATATGGACAACCGTCCATAAGCAAATATATATATATTTTTTTATTTACATACTTTTTTTCTATTTGTAAAAACGATTAGCTTGTCTAATAGGCTTCTCCAAAATAAGCGCCAAATTTTTTACACGAAAAAAAAAAATAACTCCATTGTTAAACCCATTACCTTTTGCTTCATCATTCCCATGTTTCATCATTCCCATGTTTTCTTCTCGTCTGCATGTTCTAGTCTTCTACCAATTTCTTCCTCAATAGCCACAACCAGTTTCTTCCTCAACAGCCAACAAGCAGGTACCATGACAAGAAAGAAAGCCACCAATTTTTCATGAAACAATCGTTTAGGGTGGAAAGGGAGTTAGGGAGATCAAAATTTTTTGAGATTAGAAAGATTTGTTGAGGTACTTAAAAGAGTTTTTTTATTTAATTTAGCATTTATTTAGTTTTATATTCTATTTTGGATTAAATATATGTTACAATAGAAAATAACTGATAGATAATATTTGTTGGCGATTATTGTGAACCAGATCGTGAACGCGAAAACTAGTATTGGTTTTGCATGAAATTACGGAATATGGAAGAGTCCAGTTTGCCCCATTTCAATGATGTTGAGGTAAATTGTGTTCAAAACCTTAGCTTTTTCGTTAACATGATTTTAAATTTGTTGTATCGTATTGTTTCTTATGATGTGTTGTATTAGTACATTCTAATTTTGTCTATTATAAAACTATTAAATTATCAAGAAAATGAACGTAATGAATTAGAAGATATGGGATGTGCAGAGGAAGAAGTGGAGCCTCATATTGGAATGGTGTTTGATTCAGTTGATAGTCTGGTGAAGTATTTACAAACGAGTATTGTAACAAAATGGGTTTTGAAGCAACGATACATATGTCAAAGAAAGGCGATGATGGGGAGATGAGATATGCGACAATGGCGTGTTCTTGTTCTAGGAATGAGAGATGTAAATCCAGAAATACCTTGAAAAAGCAACATGTTGCTAAAACATATTGTAAGAGTCGGATTTGTGCAACTTTGAATGGTGAATGCAAATGGGAAATTAAATCAATTGTACTTGAACATAACCATGATCTTACAAGTCCGCCAAAAAGAAGATATTTCAAGGTTAACCGAACGATACAACTTTATGTGAAAATGAGGCTTGAAGTTAATGATGTGGTTGGGATTAGACCGTGTAAAAATTTTCAGTCATGTTCAGTTGAGGCAGGAGGTGTAGAGAATTTGATGTTTCTACAAAAAGATTGTAGAAACTACATTGAAAAAGTGAGAAGGCTGTGACTTGGAGTTGGAGATGCTTGGGCAGTACTAGGGTATTTTATGAAAATTCAAAAGGAGAATTCAAATTGCTGGTATATGATTGATTTAGATTAAGACAATCGATTACAGAATGTGCTATTAGTTGATGCTAGAAGTAGGGCAGCATATAAAGAATTCAGTGATGTTATGACCTTCGACACAATGTATTTGACGAACAAGTATGATATGTCATTTACTACTTTTGTGGGGGTTGATCATCATAGACATTTGACATTGCTAGGTTGTGGGTTAATTTTCCATGAGGACACTGAGACATTTGTATAGCTATTTTGTTCTTGACTTGAATGCATGGATTTTGCTCCTAATGGAATTATCACTGATCAAGATAAGGCCATGCAAAATGCAATTGAGATTGTTTTTCCCGGTACAGGACATAAGTGGTGCTTGTGGAATATAATAAAAAAATTGCTTGAAAAATTAAGAGGGTATAAGGAATATGAAACTATAAAGTTTAAGTCAAATTATTGTGTATGATTCCTTTACACGTGAAGAGTTTGAAGAATGGTGGAACCAATTTCTTGATGTGCACAATCTTCACGAGAATGAATGGTTATGTGGATTGTACAAAGAAAGAGTACGGTGAGTGCCTGCATTTCTTAAAAATACTTTCTAACCAGGTATGTCTACAACCCAACGTAGTAAAAGTATGCATGTATTTTTTTATGGATATGTAAATTCCAAAACTACATTGAAACAATTTGTGGAACAATATAATAATGTATTGCAAGATAAAGTGGAAAAAAATTGGAGGCTGATTTTAGATCTTTTAAATCTTGGATACCATGCATAACTAATTATCCCATTGAGAAACAATTTCAAAGTGCATACACAACTGCAAAGTTTAAAGAGTTTGAAGAAGAGATTGCACGGAAGATTTATTATGAATTATCTTTTCTGAAAAAGTGTGATTCATACAAGGAGTATCAAGTTTTAGGAGATATTCGGTTTGGAGATAGTAATCGGCGTGTTCCCCTTGCGGTATACTTTGAAGAAGGTTTGTATGATATTCGTTGTACTTGTCACTTGTTTAAGTTCAAA
This sequence comes from Pistacia vera, assembly GCF_008641045.1. NCBI lineage: Eukaryota > Viridiplantae > Streptophyta > Magnoliopsida > Sapindales > Anacardiaceae > Pistacia > Pistacia vera. The sequence continues at coordinate 322,182 of NW_022195812.1, read as the reverse complement.
GTTGATTTTATACAGACATGCCATTATTGTGTTGATTCATAAAAAGGTTTCACACGTTTCAAAAAAGTACATTTTACGACGTTGGAGAAAAAATATAAACATATGCCATACAAAAATTAACGTAAGTTATAATAGGTGAAGCACCAACGTTGAAGGACAACATTTTGATAAGTTGTCTAATATATTGCTGACAGTAGCAGATATGGTATCAAACAATGAGGAAGATTGTAATATGTTGATGCAATTTATGATTGACATGAGAAAAAAGTTGGAGCAGAAGGAAAGTGAGAGAGGGCTTGGTTGAAAAGTAAACATCTCTTCCACAACCGATTTGAGTAGTAAAGATGGGAATAGTCCTCCGAAAGAGAGAAATAGTATAATTGTTAGTTCACAGGCAGTTCGTAGCAAAGGTCGTCCATCATGCAGAAGAAAACAATTGAAGGTTGAAGAAATTGTACATAGGGTTAAAAATAAAAAATTACGATTGATATGAGTTATACACCTATTCTTACATGATATTTGTTTTTGAAACATTATTTACTTATTTGAAGTTTATAATAATATCGACTTAATTATTAATGTGTTATGCTACTTTTTAGGAAAAGGATCATCAGCAGAGCGAGAAAAGGAACAGTTTCTTTCATCTACTTCTGTGGCCGATGCCCTCCCATATGATTACGTCAACATTGTTGAAAGTATACCAGAAGCTTAAGTGTTGTCGAATGATGTTGTTGCTACCTAGGTATGTGTTATGTATGTTGTATAATTGTAACTGGCTTAAGTTTTCTATAACGTGTGCTAAATTGTTGTTAAACATTGACAGTTGTCCACTAGTCCGGTTTAGAATCTCACAGGAAAAAGTAATTTATGTACTGGGCAGGAGTCTGTAAATGATGAGCACGTTTCGTTGGGAGAGATTTGATGTTGTTGACAGGCTGAAGCATATAAAATTGTATTTGGTAGAAATTATTCGTGCTTTGGTTAACTTCTGATGAATGCAGTTGAGTTGTATGCTGATTCAGTTGTTTTGTTTTTATTATTTCAATCATTGGCTTTGTATGAGTAGGCTATCTGTTGTAGGGTTGTGAATTCATAATAATGACCTTAATGTAACTTATTATGAATGTTTTTAATATATATTATTGTCACATTGCAGACTGTTTGTTAACTAGTTGTAGATCAAATTTTGTATATGTATTTCATTTGAGATTTGAATTTTGATGTCTTTTGGTATGTCTAGTATTACATATACATATGCATTCAAAAGAGTAGTTAATATATGTATAAACAAAAGGCAAATATATTTATAAACAAAAGACAATATTTATCAAGAACGTCTTGTGAATTTAATCTTTAACAATTAACATATTTATAAACAAAAGACAACAAGGGCGGATCCAGCGTGTGTTCATGGCCCACCCTCAATTTAAAAAAAAAAAAAATTAAATATGTTATTCTATTTGGTTTGACTTTGGTCCACACTTAATTTTTATTTTCAAATATTAAAAAATGTGGCCCCCTCTCAATTTTAGTACTAAAAGTCTTGGCCCACTCTCCATTTCAATACTAAAAAACTTGGCCCACCACCTACCTTCAATTTTTTTAATAAGACTTGTAAAAGCAAACCTTCCTCTGTAGTTGCAATTTGCAAACCCTCAGTCTGTAGTCCCTCACATCTTCCACAACTCCTCTGCTGCTCTCCCTAATTCTTCATAGTTTAGACTTCAACAAAATTCTATTAGCGATTTTCTCTCTGGTTAATACTACTTTTTTTTTTTTTTTTTTTTTTTTTATAATTCTTTTCTTTTTTTTGTGTGTATTAGCATAATAGCATTGTGCATTGAATTTTTTATTGAGAAAACTTTTAGGAAAAAAGGGGAAGTTTTTAGATTCCAATATTTTGTGATAGGTAAATGATTGTTTTGTGGTCCCAAAATTTGGAAGAAAAATAATATATAAATAATAGAAATAGAAATATAGATAGAATCAAGGAGGCTTTTATTTATATGTATTGTTTAAGTCTTTAAGACTTTAAGTTGATGATTGAAAAACTTTAAGTTGGAAAATTTAGAATTTCTACAGTTATTATAGAATTCAATTCGTGAGTTAATTTATTTCTTTGTATTTATATAATTTTATTTCTTTGTATTTAGATATGGAAAAATGTTTTAAAAGAAAGTCAATTGTTGAGATGTCAATGATAATGAAAACCAACATTTTTCAAAGAAAAATTGCTTTGAAGTTGACTTGGAAAATCTTCCTTTTGATCTTGGATTTCGACCAAGAATTACGTTTTATCATCCTAATGTTCAAGACTAAGTCAGAATGCGTTATCTACAAAAGGGTCATTGTCAACCTCGCAACCATAAGTTTCCCAAATCAAAATCTGGTGATCATGAATGGAGTTTCCAATGTTCTTGGTTTGACAAATATTTTTACTGGTTGGAATATAGTGTTGAGAATGATGCTGCATATTGTTTATGTTGTTATCTTTTCAAACTAGATAAAGGTGAGCAAAGTGACGGTGATTCTTTTGTTATTGATGGGTTTCTCAATTGGAAGAGACTTGAAAATTTTAAATATCATATTGGAGGTCCTAACAGCTTCATAACCAAGCTTTGAAAAATTGTCAAGCTTTGATGAACCAAAAGCAGCATGTGAGTACAATTATTAATAAGAAATCTGACCAACAATGAGAAGATTATCGTATTCGGTTGAAATGATCAATTTCTGCTAGTCGGCTTCTTCTTCGGCAAGGATTGCCTTTTCGTGGCCATGATGAGTCTAATAATTCAATGAAACGGGAAAACTTTCTTGAACTTTTACACTATACAACTAAGCAAAATGAAGAATATAGATTAGTAGCATTGGAGAATGCTCATGGACATGATAAATTGATTGCTTCCAATATCCAAAAAGACATAATAAATGCATTTGTAGTTGAAACCATCAACAAACTAATTAGTGATCTTGGAGATGCTTTTTTTTTTTTCTATATTAGTTGATGAAGCTCGTGATGGATCCAACAAAGAGCAGATGACAATTATCTTACGTTATGTAAATAAAAGAGGATGTGTTGTTGAGTGTCTATTAAGCATTATGCATGTCACGGATACGACAGCTTTGTCACTAAAGATGGGAATCGAAACATTATTCTCTAAATACAATTTGAGCATATCAAGATAACGTGGACAAGATTATGATGGTGCGAGTAATATGCGAGGTTAGTTTAACGGGTTAAAAGCACTTATATTGAAAGATAATGAATATGCCTTCTATGTTCATTGTTTTGCTCACCAATTTCAACTGTCACTTGTAGCTGTGGCAAAAAAGGATACAAATATTGAGAGACTTTTTTTGAAAGTTTATTGTGTGATAAATATTGTTGGAGGTCACCAAGACATAGGGATGATCTTAATGAGAAACAAGCTTTGAAGTGAAAAAAGCTATTGAAAGTGGTGAGCTTTCAACAAGGCAAGGCCTTAATCAAGATACTAGTCTTAAGCGGCTAGGGAAAACACGGTGGGGTTCTCATTATGGGACTTTATTGAGCTTGATTAATTTGTTTTCATATGTTATTGAAGTGCTTGAGGATCTTACTAAAATCTGATAATAGGGTTGAAGCAAGTGATTTGGTGGATTATATGATTTCTTTTGATTTTGCCTTTAACCTGCACATGATGAAAAACATTTTGGGAATCACATTTGAACTTTCACAAGCATTGCAAAGGAATGATCAAAATATTATAAGTGCTATATTTTTGGTTCACTTGTCGAAAAGAAGATTATTGTTGATAAGAAATAATGGATGGGATAATCTACTTGATGAAGTTTCTCATTTTTTTCATTGCTCATAATATAAATGTGCCAAATATGGAAGAGAAATTTGTTGCACGAGGGAGATCACGGCCTAATGTTCAAGAGATGACAAATTTATTTTATTATCGTGTCGAGTTGTTCTATGCCATAATAGATTTGCAACTATCAGAGCTTAACAGTTGTTTTAATGAAGGTAATACATAATTACTTATTTGCATGGCCTCCCTAAATCCAAATGATTGCTTTCAAGCATTTGATAAGGGAAAATTAGTTTGTTTTGCTCAATTTTATCCACTTGAATTTTCTTCTATTGATCTTATGGCACTTGAACTTCAACTTGATAATTACATTGATGATATGTGCTCGGATAATGATTTTTCATAACTAAGTGATATTACCAATCTTGCTCAGAAAATGGTTGAAAAGAAGAAGCATCTTATTTACTCATTGGTATATTTGCTCATCACATTGATTTTAACCTTACCAGTTGCAACTACAAGTGTAGAAAGGATATTTTCTTCTATGAAAATTGTAAAGACTCATTTACACAATCGGATGGGAGATCAATTCTTGAATGATAGCCTAATTCTATATGTTGAGAAAGATATACTTGACAGTGTTGATAAGGAGATGGTCATGCAACGATTCTTTAATATGAAGCCCCGTTGAGGACAATAATAAATGTAATTTTTTTTTTCTTTTTGTGACAATATTGACTGAAAAAACAAAATATGAATGTTATATACAATTAGTTTTTATTTGGCTCACCCTAACAGAAATTTCTGGATCCGCTCCTGAAAGGCAAATATAATCTTCGTACATAAAGCTTAGTATTTGAACCACACATAATGACAATTAACATTTATAGTGCGTTCCCCAAGGATGTTGAGGAGGAGGTTGTTGAGAAATTCTTCATCATGGTGCAGGGGTGGAAGTTGACTGGGGAAAGAGGAGATTGTTGAGAAGTTCTTCATCATGTTGAAAATTTCTGTCATGCGTTCCCCAAGGATGTCAACCATTTATTTTATTCTTGATGCGAACGAGTTGAAATCACTTTACAACTAATCATGTTGTTCTTACATTTTCCTCTCAATACGTGAAAAAACACTCCTCTCAAAACTTTTTGATTCGCTCAAATCTGCTTACTATTTCGTCTAAAGTATGAGAAGACATATCTTGTACATTCTGAGATGATCCAGGTTCAATACCTGTTCTTCTTCTTTTGTGCACATAGAGTTATCCTTCATTTACCCCTTATGGAACACTGACACATTCCTGAACCGTTGCATCTCCTTCAATTTCATCCCTAATCACAAACCATTCTCCGTCCTTATTCCTTTTTATCAAACCCATTTTACACAATGTCACATCTCCCAACAAAATATTTGCAAAAAACTTAATGTTATTTGCTTCATCATTAGGGGTGATCTGAATACACAACTTCTCACATATTAACGTAACAAGCATCCCCCAATATATTTCTCATTTTTCTGCTTGAACCTCTCCCAACTTCTTAATCAATAACTTTGTTGAATTTACTCGCCTCGTTACTATTGCTGCTTCCATGAACATTAAAACCTTAACCGTCACATTTCCATTTGTCTCTTTCCTGCCATTAAATGTGTAAGTCAGATATTTGTGAAATACTCTCATAGTAGGATTCTTTAACTTTATAGATTTACACTTATGTGGATGATATATCTCTATCCTAGAAACATCCATCCAAGCTTATTTGGAATCCCACGTTCTAGATACATTATCCAAACCTTCAAAATCAAATCCTATCTAGGTTGCTAAATCATGCGGTCTTACTATAAAGTTCTGATTCTTTAATCTAAAAAACATTATATACGCCAGAAACTCATCAGTATCTATCTCCACAACTTCCAAACTACCAAAAAACTTATAGATCAAATGCTTATATCCATCATATCTAATACTCACCAACTGGTCCCATTTCAAATTACGGATCCAACCATTAATTTCATCAAATAAACCCAAACTTGTTATAAGTCCTAAATCCAAACTTCTTCTAAGGCAAATATCTCTTTTCGACACCTCTTCGTATTGTTTTTTATGTCGCAAGTCTCAAAATTGGACTCTAGATGACGATGTGCCTTCATGAGGAATTGTTGTATTTTTTGCTCTTACCATTTTCTGTTTTCTTCAAAAACCTATATATATATAAAATTCGAACATGAGAGACTTTTAATCACAGCAAAAAACAAAAGGCAACTTTACACAACTACAAGTGTAAAACACGCAGGTCACTTGGATACACAAAAAAGAGATCAAAGTCTACAAAAAGCCCAAGCAAAATGACCAGCATTATAAAACAAGCAGGCCACTTGGACAGATAACAAGAAGAGAAAAAAAATATGCACATCATAAATCCAAAAGCCAGCCACCAACATGCAGGTTTTCATAGATATTGATAATTTATTCCATGAAAGCTTCAGAAAAGATGAATCAAAGTTGTAAGATTTTTTTCATAAAATAGACTATACAGCCTCTGGTCTTTATAGGACCAAAAAAGAGAGAAAAAAATAGTAAAAAATAAATACAGATATTTACATCTAAATTATTTACCTGAATAGCTAGATATATATATAGTAATATTGACTAAATTAATATTGTACAGATCTCAACCAAATCAAGGAGATTTGGTCAATTAATCAAAAAGATTATTTCCTGATTTCTGTGAATCATGTCAGGATTCTCAACACTCCCCCTCAAGCTGGACTAAAAATATCTTTCATGTCCAGCTTGCTAATCAACTCCTCAAACTGTCGTCTGGGCAAACCTTTTGTCAAAAAATTTGAAATCTGTTCAATAGTTGGCACATAAGGCATACATATTAGTCCATCTTCTATTTTTTCCTTTATAAAGTGCTTATCAATTTCAACATGCTTCGTTCTATCATGGAGCACGGGATCATGAGCCATAGATATAGCAGACTTGTTGTCACAATATAGTCTCATTGGTAAAGCACTAATTATCTTTAGATCCTCTAGGAATTGTTTAATCCATAGAATCTCACAAATCCCAAGTGCAGCAGCTCTAAACTTAGCTTCTGCACTACTCCGAGCCACCACATTTTGTTTTTTGCTTCTCCACGTGACTAAGTTTCCTCCAATAAATGCACAATATCCAGATGTTGAGCGTCTATCCATAATGCTACCAGCCCAATCCACATCTGTATAAATCTCCACTTGTAGATAAGCATTATTTTTGAATAGCAAGCCCTTTCCTGGTGTGCCCTGTAGGTATCTAAGAATCCTATAAACATCTTCAAAGTGCTCAAGTCCTGGTGAGTGCATAAATTGACTGACAACACTTATAGCAAAAGTGATATTTGGCCTTGTGTGAGAGAATAGATTAATTTGCCCACCAGTCGTTGATACCGTTCTCGGTCAACAACATCCTCAGGTTTAGCAGGTTGTAGCTTCAGATTTGGCTCTATAGGAGTCTCAGCTACCTTGCATCCTAGCAGACCTATTTCATTAAGAAGTTCAAGTGTATATTTGCGTTGTGAAACCGAGATACCCTTTCTCGACCTTGCAAATTCCATCCCTAGGAAGTACTTGAGTGTGCCAGGTCTTTAATTTCAAATTCTTTTGCCAAGAAGCCCTTTAGTTTAGCAAGGTCAACATCATCATTACCTATCAGGATTATGTCATCTACATAAACAATTAGTATAGCTAGTTTCCCCTCTTTTGTGTGTTTATGAAATAAGGTATGGTCAGCTTGGCCTTGTTTATAGCCCCGTCTTTTTACAGCCTTGGTAAACCTCTCAAACCATGCACAAGGGGACTGTTTAAGGCCATATAAAGATTTCTTCAACCTACACACTTTATTCTTCCCTAGCTTTTCTTCGAATCCAGGTGGTAAATCCATAAAGACTTCCTCTTCTAAGTCTCCATTCAAAAAAATATTTTTGATATCTAACTAATGTAATGGCCAGTTAAAGTGAACAGCAAGAGTGAGAAGAATTCTGACATAATTTATCTTGGCTACTGGGGCAAATGTTTCTTGATAGTCTATCCTATAAGTTTGCGTAAACCCCTTTGCCACTAAGCGTGCTTTATACCTCTCTACTTGACCATTAGCATTACATTTAATTGTAAATACCCATTTTCACCCAACAGTTTTCTTCCCACTAGGTAGCTCTGTGTCTTATCTTTCTAATCGTTCAAGAATTATCCCAATATGAGGTCTACAGCTCACGTTATGGCAAAAATACTTACGCATGTTCAAAGACGTTTTTCTTCAGTTCGTAACGAGTTGTTCACAACTTCAAGCCAAGTTTTCACCATCTTTTAGTCATAATAAGGAATAAACCCAACCATGAAAGTTGTAGCTTTGCTTTTTAGCTTTTCATAGCTTCTAAATTCAGGTAATTCCGAGTTGAAAATCTCAAGTTATGTAATTTATGCTCAACACCGTCATTTATGCTCAAAATCATTGTTTAGGCCTGCAAAGTAAAATTAATAGAGTTATGTAGCAACTATGGCCCAAACTATATGAGAAGTATCATATATCCTATTGAAATTCAATACAAAATCACAATGAAAAATAGGATTGTCAATACCCATTTGCACCCAACAGTTTTCTTCCCACTAGGTAGTTTTGAAACTTCCTAGGTTTTATTTTTTATGAGGGCATTTATCTCTTCAAAAATTGCTAATTTCCAATCAGGATGTTCTAGAGCTTCCTTAATTGTCCTAGGCACACACTGTTTAGATAAATTGGATACAAAGGCTTTATGTTGGCTGGACAACCTATGATAGGATAAATATTTGGCAATTGGATACTTAGTACATTCTTGGACACCTTTTCTAAGAGCTATTGAGAGGTAAAGATTTGGATATTCATCAAGAATAGTAGGTTGAGGGTCTGAAACAGTACCTGAAGTTTCTTTAGGAGTAGAATTTGAGGGTAATGATTGATCAAGTGCCACTGAAGTAGGTTGGACTCTATCGTTCGAATGATACCTCCTCCTTGAATAAACATGTAACTCTGCAGGTTTCTCAAGTAATGGTGGTTCCACCTCTATTTGTGACGAAAAAATACCTTGGTTTGAATTCTCAGAGTTGGAAGTATTCATAGGATTTACAACCTCTGAAGAAACTTCAGGAAATGTAGTATTAGATAATGGAATAGAAGTCTGACAAAAATGATCTTCACTTTTACTCTCCCCCTGAAGGTCATTTGGTATGAAAAAATGTTGTTTTTCTAGGAACACAACATCCATACTAAAATATATCTTCCCTGTTTTGGGATTAAAGCACTTATACCCTCTTTTACTTGGTGCATACCCCAAGAATACACCTCTCTGCTCTCAGGTCAAGCTTATATCTAAGATGGGCTGGAATGTGGATGAAAACAGTACATCCAAAGGTTTTTAAATCCATCATGGTCATATTTCTAAGATGAGGGAAATTTTTTTTAAGAAACTTAAGAGGTGTTTTATACTTAAAGATACATGAAGGCATTCTGTTTATTAGATAACATAGCGTTAAAATAGCATCACCCCATAATTTCTTACGTACATTCATAGTAAACATAATGGCACGGGCAACTTCAAGTAAATGTCTATTTTTTCTATCTGCGATCTCATTTTGTTGAGGGGTATCGCGACAAGTTGATCGATGTTCAATTCCCTTTTCCTTAGGAAAATTTTCTAGGTATTCATTAAAGTATTCCGTACCATTATCACTATGCAAAATACTTATCTTAGTTTGAAATTGATTTTCCACCATTTTATAGAAATCCATAAACAATTTCTTGACCTCAGATTTTTCACTCATTAGATATACCCAACTTAGTCTAGTGTGGTCATCTATAAAGGTAACAAACCATTTTCCCCTAGAAAGAGTAGTAATTTTTTAAGGACCCCACACATCGCTATGAATTAAATAGAAGGGTTTAGAAGCATGATAAGGTTTTGACTTATAAGGAATTCTATGGCTTTTTTATACTTGACAACTTTCACAAAATAAGATACTACAATCAACATTGTGAAAAAGTTTTGGAAATAGATGTTTCATATATGGAAAACTAGGATGTCCTAGTCTTTGATGCCATAACATTATTTGATCAAAAACAGAAGTAGAACTACTAACATTACTTAAGCTAAAAGCTTGTTTATTCTTAGTGAGATTGTCATTGAAGTAATAGAGTCCATCCACCATTTTAGCACTGCCAATCATCGTCCCCAAATTCTGGTCCTGAAATTCACAATGTGACTCAAAGAAGGTGACAAGACAATTATAATCTTTAGAAAGCTTACTAACATAAAGCAAATTGCAAGATAATCTTGGAACATGTAGGATAGATTTTAGTTCAATGGTGTTGGAGAGTTTAATTGAGCCTTTGCCAACAATTGTTCAAAGGCTTCCATCAGCAATCTTTACCTTTTGATTTCCCAAACATGGTATATAGGAGTCAAAGAGCTGACTGGCACTGGTCATATGATCAGAAGCTCCTGAATCTATGATCCAAGGAATTGTAGTAAGTTTACAAGAAAAGGCACTAGGAATATCACATGTTTGTGCTAAGGACACGCTGGAAACACTAGGTGGCTGGCTGGAATTCAGCAATTTAAGAAGCTGATCAACTTGCTCCTTGGTAAAAATTTGGTCAACCTTCTCGGCTTCATTGGTTGATAGGACTCCACGACCACGTTTTTCACTGTTTCTTGTGCTCTTCCAATCTGTAGGTTTCCCATTGAGTTTTCAGCAGTTTTCTCGAGTATGGCATGGTTTTTTACAATAGTCACACCACAGCTGAGGACGATCATGGTTCTGTTCTTGAGTCTTGACACGTGCAGCATTGGTATCAGCAACAATAAGGGTCGAGTTTTCAACAGTTCCAGCAGTCCCTTTCTTCCCCAACATGACTCCTCGATGACTCTCTTCACGTCGGACCTCCGAGAAGACTTCTCCAATAGATGGCAGTGGCTATCTACCAATAATTCTACCCCGTACTTTATTAAACTCCATGTTCAGGCCAGCAAGGAATTTGTAAATCCGAGAATTCTCCACCATTTTGTTGTAATGGGCTTGATCTTCAGTATTTTTCCACTCATAGGTGTTAAACAGATCTAGATCTTGCCAAAGTCCTTTAAGAATGTTAAAGTAATTGGTCACACCTTCACTTCCCTGTCGGATTTCTCCAAGCTTCAATTTGATCTCATAGCATTGGCATTGATTCCCAAAATCAAAGTACATTTGATTAACATTATCCTATAGCTCCTTCACGGTTGGATAACACATATAGTTTGCACCAATATCCTCCTCCATGGCATTGACAATTAATGCCATAATCATTGAGTTTTCTGCATCCCAAGTTGCATAGGAAGGGTCAGATTTCTCGGGTGCCTTGGTTTCTCCTGTTAGGTACCCAGTCTTCTCTCTGCCTCTAATATACATGTGCACGGATTGAGACCACCTAAAAAAGTTTTTTTTCATTCAACCTAATGCTGGTGATCTGGATAGAGTGTGCATCAATAGGCTTGGCAGTGGTAACAGGTGTGGTTACCGGAGTGGAATCGGAGAAAATTTATGACATGGTGACAAATGAGAAGGAATGCTACTAAAAACAAAGATTTAGAGACTAGGGTTTACAAGGTAAGAGCAACCTGGCTCTGATACCATAAAAGCTTCAGAAAAGATGAATCAAAGTTGTAAGATTTTTTCATAAAATAGACTGTACAACCTCTGGTCTTTATAGGACCGAAAAAGAGAGGAAAAAATAGTAAGAAATAACTATAGCTATTTACACCTAGATGATTTCCTTGAATAGCTATATATATATATATATATATATATATATATATATATAATATTGACTAAATTAATATTGTACAGATCTCAACTAAATCAAGGAGATTTGGTCAATTAATCAGAAAGATTATTTCCTGATTTCTGTGAATCATGTCAGGATTCTCAAAATTCCAAGGTTCAAATGCAAGAATTTATTCCAAGGTTCAGATGCAAGCAAGAAAGAGGAGAAAAGGAAACTATATATTAATATAAAGGAGTACCATAATCAAATAAGGCAGAAAGGAAATGACAACAGAATCAAAGTTCAGGATCAAAGATAAAAAGTATAATTTGCATATATTATATTGTTGCCACAAAATTATATTACAACCACCAGAAGATAGCCTCTCAGAAACCAAACATAAAGAGCGGACAAAAGCTAAGCAGCAAAAAGGTATTCATACAGCATTATGTTTCATCATGCTAGAGACGTATTTCACATTCTGCACAAGGTTTGAAGTCACTTTTGATCACCTTTGTCCAAAGAAATCACAAGTTCACAATTTGACATTCTCCATTTATGTTGGTAGATGTGCAAGCACAATGGTTCACAATTTTCTTTAGAGAAATCAACAAGTACTTTCACAAGACTTAAGATCAAGAAATTAACTAAAGACACATATAGCAAGAGTTGGCATTAATACAAAAATTTGATCAGCTTAAATGCTCTATTAAGCATTTAAAGCCTTCTGAGAAAGCACTTTCATAGTTGCCTGTCTGTTGTTGACTCATAAGTTTTCAGTCAGCATAAAACTTAACTCATTGCCACTGGAACTTTCATTCTTATAAATAGAATGAGCAATCATCCAGGTGTAGAATGAACAAGTATTGCCTCTTAACTACATGAATGTGATGAGCAACTAAGGGGATTGGTCTACCGTAGGAAGAGTAGTGGTAAGAAGCAGGGGAATATTTGCCGCAGGAGTTTAGGATTTGTTATGGGAGGACAGCTGGCCTAATAGGATTGGATGAAAGAGGAATTCTGTTAGGAGCGAAAAGGTGTCAAGAGGGAATAAAAAGGAGATGGAGAAAAGAAAGAGGATATTGAGAAAGAAGGTTAAGGTTTGGAAAGGAGGTGACTGGCCCTCGAAGTTCAGTCTTATCGTTTACTGTTTTCTTTATTATACTTAGTATTATTTTCTGTTGATTATCGTTTATTGGGCTGCTGATAGAATCATAGAACATGGCTTTTGGATGTATTATCTCTGGATGTATTGTTCTGTTGTGATATCAATATAGAGGGAGTTATTAGTTTTTTTGGTTGTGGTCATTGATTGTGAATTGTTGGATAGACTGTTTGGTGTTACTAGGTAGGGGTGGGATAAAAAATCCGAAAACCGAACCGAACCGAACTGAAAATTAGGTTTTTTTACAAACCGGTTCGGTTTTCAGTTAGTAAAATTCAAAAAACCGAAAAACCGGTTCGGTTTGAAAAAATTGCAAACCGGTTAACCGAAAACCGGTTTTACCCTACATATAAAAGCAAAATTTTTTTTTTCACTCACGCAGTCACGCTACAGGCCTACAACAGCACCATCCACATCGTCTTTCACTCTCTCAGCCTCCAGTCACCAAATCTGAAAATTTCAAGATTCAAATCTCTGCACTTCGTCTGCATCGTTCGCCATCACCCATCCACACTGTGAGCTATTTCGTCGTTCGCCAGCACCTAGCACTCCAACAAAGTCACGCCATTGTCCCACCGTGAACAGAGTCTTCTCTCCAAGCTTCGATCTGTCTAGCTTCACGTTCACAGTCAACAGATCACTCTCCAGTCAAGCCACCGTGGGGCGTGAGCAGACTCCACCGTGAGGCTTGAGCAGACCCACCCTGAAGAGACGCCACCATGAGCACTGAGCCACTGAGCAGACCCACTGTGAGCATACTCTTGAATCTTGATTTGAACAAGTTATTAGTTATATGCCATGCTATGATGCTATTTGAACTGTGGATACTCTTGAATCTTGATTTGAACTATGTCAAGCGATGGTCCACCCTGAAGTTTTTGTTTGTTGAACATAGACATAAAATAAGCATTTACATTGCATGTTGGCTGAAGTAACAACTTCTGCAAACCAGTGCAAGCAGAAAGTTGCACAATANGATAATCTAGCTAGGATTATCTTTATTTATGGTTAAATTTAAATTTAAATTCTAGATATTCCTAGATTATTTCCAAGCTCAAACTCCTTATCACTGATTTCCTACACTCTTGTATTTGGCAGGTTGTTGCAGATCCTTCTTTGACTTTAAAGCTGAGAGCTTTTATAACTGATGCTGCTCGTGCACTTGACAAAGCTAAAATGATGCGGTTTGATGAAAAAAGTGGCAACTTTTACTGTACAGAGCTTGGTCGCATTGCAAGCCATTTTTATATCCAATATTCAAGTGTTGAAACATACAACGAAATGTTGAGACGTCACATGAATGATAGTGAGGTTATGGACTACGACTGTAATACTTACAACATTTTTTCATTAATTCACTTGAATGTCTCTTTTTTGGATTATATTTCTAAATTTTTTATTATTTTATTTCTATAAAATATGGAATGCTAACAGGATATCTGGAGTCCAAAGATTTCCATTTACCAGTTCTTTGCTGAAAAGTGATTACCCTCTTTTGTTAATAACTTATTTATTATATTATGCTGCTTTGCTCTCACTACAGGTAGTTGAAATGGTTGCCCACTCTTCCGAATTTGAAAATATTGTTGTTCGTGATGAGGAGCAGAATGAGCTGGAGCAATTGGCACGTACATCATGCCCATTAGAAATCAGGGGTGGTCCTTCAAACAAACATGGAAAAATTTCAATTCTTATTCAGGTATTTACTTCTTGCAGCATTAGTGTGATGTTGTACTAGTTTCCAGTTAGAAATGATAACATATGACTACTATGTTCATGATGCAATTTTGCAGTTGTACATATCTCGTGGCTCAATTGATACCTTTTCATTGGTCTCTGATGCTGCGTATATAAGTGCAAGTTTGGCTCGTATTATGCGAGCTCTGTTTGAAATTTGTTTGCGTAAAGGCTGGTGTGAGATGTCTAAGTTCATGCTGGAATATTGCAAGGCTGTGGATCGCCAAATCTGGCCCCATCAACATGCCCTCAGACAATTTGACAGGGATCTCTCAGCAGAAGTTTGTCTAGCTTACTTTATTGACTAATTGCTTGAAACTATTTGTCATTTAATATAGCTGATGATATGTCTTAATCGGTTCAGATACTGAGGAAACTTGAAGAACGAGGGGCTGACTTAGATCGCCTGCATGAGATGGAGGAAAAAGACATTGGGGCCCTGATTCGTTATGCACCTGGGGGAAGGGTATGACCCTTTTCAATTGAATGTTGTTTTAAGATTACAAATGGCTTTGGTTTAAATAAGTTTATGTGTTTAATCAAGCCTTTTTCCTTTGGGTGATGGAAGTTGGTCAAGCAATACCTAGGCTATTTCCCATGGATCCACTTGTCAGCTACTGTAAGTCCAATTACAAGAACTGTTTTGAAGGTAACTTCATAGTGAATGACTTATTTTTTTGGCTTTTAATTCTTGGGTATTGAAGATTTCCATGTAAGGATAAGGTACTTTTTTGAAACTAACTTCCAATTCTCAGGTGGATTTGGTGATAACTCCGGACTTCACGTGGAAAGACCGTTTTCATGGTAACGCACTGCGTTGGTGGATAATAGTTGAGGTGAGTACTTGAATCTTCTGTGCTTCTTGTTAATTTTGTGAGAAGGCAGTCATATGGGTTTTGATTTAATAATAATATTCTGGATGATCCTTTACTTTTCGTGTTTACTTGTTAAATAAACAACAGTAGTTTGGGAATCTGAGTGGAAAATGTGATGTTTCTTGGTTGTACTATTCTTCTCATGTTTATTGGATTATTCTCTTTTGCATCTTATTTGGTATCTGATCCAATTTCACTATACCTGAAATGGTGTAACTCTTTGAACAGGATTCTGAGACTGATCACATCTACCACTCTGAGCTTTTTACACTGACGAAGCGAATGGCTAGAGGGGAACCTCAGAAACTTTCCTTTACTGTGCCAATATTTGAACCACATCCACCACAATATTTTATAAGAGCTGTTTCTGATTCTTGGTTGCAGGCAGAGGCATTCTACTGTATATCTTTCCAGAATCTACCTCTGCCGCAGGTATTTATGTTTATAGATGTTCGTTTACTCATTTAATTTTTTGATTTGCTGTGTCATTTTCCACTTGCCAAAGATCTTTCTTATGAGAAGCTTATGCTTCATTCAGGCTCGTACGTCACATACAGAGCTCCTAGACTTGAAACCACTTCCTGTGACTGCACTTGGCAACAATATATATGAAGCCTTATACAACTTTTCGCATTTTAATCCCATACAGACACAGGTATTATAAATTTACTCCAAGTTTTGGATATGTGATTATAGTTATTATCCACATCATTATATCTGAATTCATATTTATTTTGTTGCTTGAAAATGGCAGATTTTCCATGTCCTGTATCACACAGACAATAATGTTCTACTGGGAGCTCCCACTGGAAGTGGGAAAACTATATCTGCTGAGCTTGCTATGCTTCGTCTCTTCAATACGCAGCCTGACATGAAGGTATGAGTTATAATTTCTTATGTTCAATGTAAATGAGGTTGAATATGATGAAGCATATTAGATTTTTTTTTTTGGTTCGCACAAAGAGAGAGAGAGAGAGAGAGAGAGAGAGGACGATGAAGCCAAATTGTCAGTGTCTTATTCCAATTGATGGCACTCCTTTATATCAAGTGCTGTGTGCAACTAAAACAGAATAAATGTATTGCTTGTACAACAGTGCTATACTGCAGTAAACATCATATTGTACATGTGATAGGTGAAATATACATGTTTTAGTAAAGGGTTAGGCTATTGTAAAACAATTCTTAGCCTTTGATTCAATGGAATCCAACAGTTTGGATGAGAAGTTAGAGTTAGTTATTTTTTAATGCCAACTTAAAAGCTTCAGAAAAGATGAATCAAAGTTGTAAGATTTATTCATAAAATAGACTGTACAGCCTCTGGTCTTTATAGGACCGAAAAAGAGAGGAAAAAATAGTAAGAAATAATTACAGATATTTACACCTAGATTATTTCTCTGAATAGCTAGATATATATATAGTAATATTGACTAAATTAATATTGTACAGATTTCAACCAAATCAAGGAGATTTGGTAAATTAATCAGAAAGATTATTTCCTGATTTCTGTGAATCATGTCAGGATTCTCAACACTCCGCCTCAAGCTGGACTAAAAATATCTTCCATGTCCAGCTTGCTAATCAACTCCTCAAACTGTCGTCTGGGTAGCCCTTTTGTAAAAAAACTGCAATATGTTCAGTAGTTGGTACATAAGGCATACATGTTAGTCCATCTTCTATTTTCTCCTTTATAAAGTGCTTATCAATTTCAACATGCTTCGTTCTGTCATGGAGCATAGGATTATGAGCAATAAATATAGCAGACTTGTTGTCACAATATAGTCTCATTGGTAGAGCACTAATTATCTTTAGATCCTTTAAGAATCATTTAATCCATAGAATCTCACAAATCCCAAGTGCAGCAGCTCTAAACTCAGCTTCTGCACTACTCCAAGCCACCGCATTTTGTTTTTTGCTCCTCCACACGACTAAGTTTCCTCCAATAAATGCACGATATCCAGATGTTGAGCGTCTATCCATAATGCTACCAGCCCAATCTGCATCTGTATAAATCTCCACTTGTAGATGACCATTATTTCTGAATAGCAAGCCCTTTCCTGGTGTGCCCTTTAGGTATCTAAGAATCCTGTATACAGCTTCAAAGTGCTCAAGTCCTGGTGAGTGCATAAATTGACTGACAACACTTACAGCAAAAGTGATATCTGGCCTTGTGTGAGAGAGATAGATTAATTTGCCCACCAGCCGCTGGTACCGTTCTTGGTCAACAACATCCTCAGGTTTAGCAGGTTGTAGCTTCAGATTTGGCTCTATAAGAGTCTTAGCTGCCTTGCATCCTAGCAAACTTGTTTCATTAAGAAGTTCAAGTGTATATTTGTGTTGTGAAACCGAGATACCATTTCTCGACCTTGCAAATTCCATCCCTAGGAAGTACTTGAGTGTGCCCAGGTCTTTAATTTCAAATTCTTTTGCCAAGAAGCCCTTTAGTTTGGTAAGTTCAACATTATCATCACCTGTCAGGATTATGTCATCTACATAAACAATTAGTATAGCTAGTTTCCCCTCTTTTGTGTGTTTATGAAATAAGGTATAGTCAGCTTGGCCTTGTTCATAGCCCTGTCTTTTTACAGCCTTGGTAAACCTCTCAAACCATGCACGAGGGGACTGTTTAAGGCCATATAAAGATTTCTTCAACCTACACACTTTATTCTTCCCTAACTTTTCTTCGAATCCAGGCGGTAAATCCATAAAGACTTTCTTTTCCAAGTTTCCATTCAAAAAAGCATTTTTAATATCTAACTGATGTAATGGCCAATTAAAGTGAACAGCAAGAGATAGAAGAATTCTGACAGAATTTATCTTGGCTACTAGGGCAAATGTTTCTTGATAGTCTATCCCATAAGTTTGCGTAAACCCCTTTGCCACTAAGCATGCATTATACCTCTCTGCTTGACCATTAGCATTACATTTAATTGTGAATACCCATTTGCACCCAACAGTTTTCTTCCCACTAGGTAGTTTGAAACTTCCCAGGTTTTATTTTTTAGGAGGGCATTCATCTCTTCAAAAACTGCTTATTTCCAATCAGGATGTTCTAGAGCTTCCTTAATTGTCCTAGGCACAAACTGTTTAGATAAATTGGATACAAAGGCTTTATGTTGGCTGGACAACCTATGATAGGATAAATATTTGGCAATTGGATGCTTAGTACATTTTCGGACACCTTTTCTAAGAGCTATTGGGAGGTAAAGATCTGGATATTCATCAAGAATAGTAGGTAGAGGGTCTGAAACAGTACCTGGAGTTTCTTCAGGAGTAGAATTTGAGGATAATGATTGATCAAGTGCTACTGAAGTAGGCTAGACTCTATTGTTCGAATGATACCTGTTCTTTGAATAAACATGTAACTCTGCAAGTTGCTCAAGTAGTGGGGGTTCCACCTCTGTTTGTGATGAAACAATACCTTGGTCTGAATTCTCAGAGTTGGAAGTATTCATAGGATTCACAACCTCTGAAGAAACTTCAGGAAATATAGTATTAGGTAATGGAATAGAAGTCTGCCAAAAATGATCTTCACTTTTACTCTCCCCCTGAAGGTCATTTGGTATGAAAAAGGGTTTTTCTAGGAACACAACATCCATACTAAAATATATCTTCCCTGTTTTGGGATTAAGGCACTTATACCCTCTTTTATTTGGTGCATACCCCGAGAATACACATCTCTCTGCTCTAGGGTCAAGCTTCGATCTAAGATGGGTTGGAATGTGGACAAAAACAGTACATCCAAAGGTTTTTAAATCCATCATGGTCATATTTCTAAGATGAGGGAAATTTTTTTTAAGAAACTTAAGAGGTGTACTATTTATTAGATAACATGCTGTTAAAATAGCATCACCCCATAATTTCTTAGGTATATTCATAGTAAACATAATGGCACGGGTAACCTCAAGTAAATGTCCATTTTTTCTTTTTGCGATCTCATTTTGTTGAGGGGTATCGCGACAAGTTGATTGATGTTCAATTCCCTTTTCCTTAAAAATTTTTTCTAGGTATTCATTAAAGTATTCCGTACCATTATCAATACGCAAAATACTTATCTTAGTTTGAAATTGATTTTCCACCATTTTATAGAAATTCATCAAACAATTTCTTGACCTCAGATTTTTCACTCATTAGATATACCCAACTTAGTCTAGTGTGGTCATCTATAAAGGTAAGAAACCATTTTCTCCCAGAAAGAGTAGTAATTTTTGAAGGACCCCACACATCGTTATGAATTAAATAGAAGGGTTTAGAAGCATGATAAGATTTTGACTTATAAGGAATTCTATGGCTTTTTGATACTTGACAACTTTCACAAAATAAGATATTACAATCAACATTGTGAAAAAGTTTTGGAAATAGATGTTTCATATATGGAAAACTAGGATGTCCTATTCTTTGATGTCATAGCATTATTTGATCAAAAACAGAAGGAAAACTACTAACATTACTTAAGCTAAAAGCTTGTTTATTCTTAGTGAGATTGTCATTGAAGTAATATAGTCCATCCACCATTTTAGCATTGCCAATCATCGTCCCCAAATTCTGGTCCTGAAATTCACAATGTGAGTCAAAGAAGGTGACAAGACAATTAGAATCTTTAGAAAGCTTACTAACAAAAAGCAAATTGCAAGATAATCTTGGAACATGTTGGACAGATTTTAGTTAAAATGGTGTTGGAGAGTTTAATTGAGTCTTTGCCAACAATGGGTGGAAGGCTTCCATCAGCAATCTTTACCTTTTGATTTCCAGAACATGGTATATAAGAGTCAAAGAGCTGATTGACACTAGTCATGTGATCAGAAGCTCCTGAATCTATGATCCAAGGAACTAGAGTAAGTTTACAAGAAAAGGTACTAGGAATATCACCTGTTTGTGCTAAGGACACGCTGGAAACACTAGGTGGCTAGCTGGAATTCAGCAATTTAAGAAGCCGATCAACTTGCTCATTGGTAAAAATTTGGTCAACCTTCTCGGCTTCATTGGTCGATGGGACTCCACGACCACGTTTTTCACTGTTTCTTGTGCTCTTCCAATCTGCAGGTTTTCCATTGAGTTCCCAACAGTTTTCTCGGGTATGGCGTGGTTTTTTACAATAGTCACACCACACCTGAGGACGATCATGGTTCTGCTCTTGAGTCTTGACACGTGCAACATTGGTATTTGCAACAATAAGGGCCGAGTTTTCAACAGTTCTAGCAGTCCCTTTTTTCCCCAACATGACTCCTCGACGACTCTCTTCACGTCGGACCCTCTGAGAAGACTTTTCTAATAAATGGCAGTGGCTGTCTGCCAATAATTCTATCCCCTACTTCATCAAACTCCATGTTCAGGCCAGTAAGGAATTTGTAGATCCAAGAATTCTCCACCATCTTGTTGTAATGGACTTGATCTTCAGTATTTTTCCACTCTTAGGTGTTAAACAGATCCAGATGTCCTTTAAGAATGTTGAAGTACTTGGTCACACCTTCACTTCCCTGTTGGATTTCTCCAAGCTTCAATTCGATCTCATAGCATTGGGACTGATTCTCAAAATCAGAGTACATTTGATTAACATTATCCCATAGCTTCTTCACGGTTGGATAACACATATAGTTTGCACTAATATCCTCCTCCATGGCATTGACAATCCATGCCATAATCATTGAGTTTTATGCATCCCAAGTTGCATAGGAGGGGTCAGATTTCTCGGGTGCCTTGGTTTCTTCTGTTAGGTACCAAATCTTCCCCCTACCTCTGATATACATGCGCACAGATTGAGACCACCTAAAAAGTTTTTTTTATTCAACCTAATGCTGGTGATCTGGATAGAGTGTGCGTCAATAGGCTTGGCAATGATAACAGATGTGGTTATCGGAGTGGAATCGGAGGAAATTTCTGACATATTGACAAATGAGAAGGAAGGCTACTAAAGACAAAGATTTAGAGGCTAGGGTTTACAAGGTAAGAGCAACCTGGCTCTGATACCATAAAAGCCTCGGAAAAAATGAATCAAAGTTGTAAGATTTATTCATAAAATAGACTGTACAACCTCTGGTCTTTATAGGACCGAAAAAGAGAGGAAAAAATAGTAAGAAATAACTACATATATTTACACCTAGAATATTTCCCTATATATATATAAATATTGACTAAATTAATATTATACAGATCTCAACCAAATCAAGGAGATTTGGTCAATTAATCAAAAAGATTATTTCCTGATTTCTGTGAATTATGTCAGGATTTTCAACACAACTAAACAATTTTTAAGCCATTGGATTATCATGAATTAATGGTCATGAATTTGTNTCCAAATGGAGAAAAGTCATCCATGTGTTAATTGGTTCAAATTTTCATATCCATGGCATGCATGCTTATATTTCTACATATGTTCAGCTTAATCTCGGTTGTAATTTCACCCTATTTTTTTCGATGAAAGTCTCAAGATGTCCCCATACCCGAAGGTGTGCAATGAATTTCCGATCGGATGTCTCCACACTCGAAGGTATGAGACTAATTCCCAGTCGGGGCTCAGATAAACGCCCCTAATCACAGGTTGCTTCCAGTGAGATTCGAACCCTTGACATTACAGGTAAAGTTTATCATTCCATCCTTGAATTTTGATCCAACAGATGTGTAATTCATTTTTAATTATGTCTAAGTAAGAAGAAAACACCATCAATATTTAAATTTTATTGAGGATCAATCATGGTTCTGCAAAAGTAATGTCGAAGAGCCTTCGGGGTTGGGGATGCGGCAAGCTTTCAATGTGAAGTATCTTTGAGATTTTCCAGCAGTTTTAATTCTCGATCCTCAGCAATTACAGGAATTTTTTTTGGATTTAGGGTTTAGTGGATCCCATAAATAATTTCCTGTACGTCTATTATCTTTTCAACTGGTTAACCACCCAAATACAAATGCAAATATTTCGATTTTACCAGTTGATTTAAAAATTAAAATTAAGGCAAATTCTTCCTGTAAGATTATGAAAATATCAATATTAACATGTTATATGAACATACGATGACTGTATTCTTAAGTAATTTAGTACAGTAAACTGTAAACAACTTCTCCACGTATATGTAGGGGTTTTCTGCAAGTCTTTTAATGGATTTAAGTAATCAGAAAAAGATGAACTCGCGCTTCATCAGCCGATAGAATACAAAAACTAATGAATTTTCATGCAGAAATGAGAAAAAGCAATAGCAAAGCTAGTCTATCTTCCATTAACTGAGAATTTACACCTTTTTAACATATGGGAATCTGACTATATATTTATGAAGCTGAAGTACATTCATTGCATGAACATTAAATATTAATATTGTTGGTTTAGGCAGGAAGTTGCTACTGCTGCAGCTAAAGCTATGGTGAAGTTTGGATCTTTAGTTATGGATGCCACGGATTCTTCAATCTTCGTCTTCTTGTTGCTAACAATATCTTGCTTTGTAAAGTTGTGAGATGATGGTCTTTTATTTTGTTGAGTATCTGAACCAGAAAGAGTAAGATCAAGAGTGACAGCTGATCCGTAAGGATTTGATTTTGGTGTTGGAGTTGGTAGTGGAGAATGAAAAATGCTCATTGAGCTCTCGGCGGCTGAGCTTTCGGCGGATAAAGAGAAAGATTTACCAAATGAAGATTGAGCTTCATGGTTGTGTTCTCCTTCGTAAGTTGCTACAAGAATTGACTCGTCCTCCCTGCATCGCTGAACCTATATATATATAAATGAAATATATATATTCATTTAAACTAGCTAGAAGTATAAAAGTTTAAGCTTTTGAGTTAAAGAGATCTGTACCTTCTTTTTCACAGAACATCCAGAAGAAGCCATGGAACACCTGAAATAAGCTCGAGGGGAAGGATTATCTTTAGTAACCTTCTGGCCATATTTCCTCCATTGATATCCATCTTTAACAACCTAAAATCGAAAAAGGAATGACAAAAACTTGTTATATAATATAAGAACTTTTAACTTTTAACCATTTAAAATGATAATATAATTAACAGACTTATCAAATTACCAGGCTATTGTCCTTAGAGTCGGATTTGACAAAGATTGTTGATGATTTATTGCCTTCTGTTCTTATATTATTTCCCTTTTCATAACTTGCCCTATAGCTAGTTTGATGGATATGAGTTTGAAGGGCTTTGCATTTATTAGTCATGGCTTCCACCATAAATCTCAGACGATCATTCTCTTTCCGAACACCCTCCAACTTCGCTTGAAGCACATCCATCTGAAAGAAACCGAAACACGAGAAATACAAAAGGTAAAAACCAAGACTCATTTTGTATACTGTATGTCGCTTAGTAGAAACAAAGAAGAGGAGCCCTTTTTACCTTTGCTTCATCCATGTTCGGAAGCTAAACCTGACAAGAATATTACTGTTAAAACGAAAGAAAATATCAAAATAGAAGATGGGGAAGCTGGTACTTATTTAAATATATAACGAAGAAAAACAAAATATTAATTAAAGACTAAATTACGTAGAGTAGTTGGCAGTTGAAGACCGTTCAGTTTACGCCGCCTCCGCAATTTAAGAACAAGAAGACCAGAAGTTGGTGATGATGGCTGCTGTTTTGATTTGTAATTTGGGTGAGAGAGAAGAAGAGAAATTAATTGGTGTTGGAAATTAGCAGGAAAGTCACTGGAATCAAATCCATACCTGCTGGTGGTATTTAAAAAAGAAAAGACCTATGAATCACGTACAGAATTCTAGTGGGAAGATACGTAAGCAATCTGACATCACCACACATGAAGTAAGCTTTTGTTTGTTTACATGGGCAACGTGTTTGAGGGTGCATGCCAGACTGCTGAGTCCAAAACGTATTCTTATTTACCACCGCACAATTTCTTGTTGGCCCGAGGGCAAACTAGGAGTGAAAATCGAGTCGAGCGGCTCAAGCTCGGCTTGAACATTCTAGTTGAGTTTAACCAAAGTAAAACTCGAATTCAATTGAAGTTAGTATTCTCAAATTCGAATAAAAATCGATTATACGAACTCGAATTCGAACTTCAGTTTCAATTGCAAGTACTGATTTCAAGTTTGAACTCGATTTCTCGAATTCAAACTCGATACTATAGCGGTCAAGTCAGTTTTGATTAACTAGATACTCGACTCGATTTCACGCCTAAGTTAAGCAATGCATAATCTCCAGAATTTAGCTTTAACAAAGGGATAATTAAGTTGTAAAACTCCAGTTACTTGAGTATTTTTCAGGTTGTGTTAACTTAAACGAGCTGTATATATTTGAATAAGTAGATGTCGTGACAGTGTTAAATACTGTTATAGAGATGGGTTAAAGGAGTCCTCCATCATAATAGATCAGAACAAAGTATAACTGACAAAAAAAAGATGAAAAATTCAACAAATACTTTTCTTTATTCCTATTAATTCCAGTTTTTTAAATCTAGTAGATGATATGACAATGTGGATACATACACCGCACTTTTTGAATTACATTTTCTCACTTATTTTCTAAAAGGATTTTTCATGTGTTATAGACATGGCCGTAGCCAGATTATAGTCAGTAGGGTCACTTGACCCCATTGAAATTCTGAAATTATTAAAAATAGGTATATATTTTTATACTAATTAATAATTTTGATCCCACTAAATTTTTATATTAACTCTGCTAAAATTATCTATATTTTATTAACGAGTAATGCTACGGCCACCAGCGGTAGTGCATCGAATGACGTGACAAAATCTTGATCGTTTATTAATATTAAGTTAAAATTAATCAACTGTCAGGATTTTGTCACGTCATTGGTGCATAAATTAGGTGTATTACAGTCGATGGCTGTATTATTTTCCTTTATTAACCCTACTAAAATATTTTCATATTTCATTGATCCTGGGATTCAAAAATACCCATGTTTTTTTTTTTCTAGTGTTTTCTTTTTCAGTTCTTCTCTTCTTTCCTCATATTTTCTTCATCCTTCGGTTGGATTAATTAAGAAAAATTATTCATTTAAAGATGACAAAATAGGATGATGTTAAATGAGTAATATGTAATTAATATAATTACAACCAATAAGATGATTTTGTTTTGATGTCCATTATGTTTCAAACAATGGATTAACGAGGAGACTTTTGAGTAGATGTTACTTAAATTCAGGGTTAAGTAAGAAAATAATGGACTACTGAGTCATTAAAGAGCAAAAACAAAAGACTTTCAACAGAAAATGAAAATAAGTCTAACACGTGGTCTCAATTTTATAAATAAATGAAGAAATTAGCGATATTATTGTCTTCTTCGACGGCTATACTAGAAGAAGAAGAAGAACAGCACCCCAGAAATCTTAAACACGACTGACTGAATCTTGTACTTGTCATTTATTCAATGCGGTCCCTTCAGCAACTAATACAAACATTCTAGTTAGTCCATGCAGTCTCAGTCTACGCAGCCTCACTCAGTCTTACTCTTTAAGTTTAATCTTTTCTTGACCTACCAGGCTACCAATAAACTTATTTAACTTCTTAATTAACCCCATAATAACCACCCACGTAATTACATTTTCGGCTTTTAAGGGCATTCTTGTTGGGACATTTGAACATTTTTGTACTATCCTAATTAGTATCGAGGGGGATAGAAGACACTACACGTTAGTTAAAAGATGGTTAGCGAAAGGGTGCAGTCAAAGTAAACTCAGTAGGGTCAAATGGTCCCACTGAATTTATTAAAAACAGGGACATAGTTTATTACATGTTATCAAATCGTGTATCATATCATGTATTAAAAATTTAATTTTTTAAATCGTGTATTGTGTATCGTATCGTATCGTATCGTAAAATATATATTTTTTAAAAAAATTAATAAAATAATCAAAATTTTCCAAAAATTAATATCATCCTCAAGATTAATTAAATAATTTTATGGTATTATTGGCTTTAAATTACGGTATTACATAATCAAAATTAATTACAAAATTCCAAGATCAATGTTAATATCTAGATCTCCACTTATATTATTATTATCATGTAAAATGGGCATTACATATTTTTCTTCACTTTCTCTATGTAAAATGGATAAATTTGGACAGATTTTAGTGAATCGGGTTGGGTGATCCGGTTTCGACCTGAATTTTTTTTTGGACCTTTGGCCCAAATTAATAAAGTCGTATCGATTTATATCGATATTTTTAAGGATATAAACGGATACGTATCGTATCATAGGATACATATCAATGTATTGAAAAGTTTAGGATACACTATCTGATACGTATTGTTAGCGATCTGTATCGAATCATATCGTAGGATACTAACAACTATGATTTATAGTAATTAACAATTTTGATTGACGAATGATCATGAGATATACTGAAATAATTATATAATATCTTTCAAAATATGAAAAATCGCCGATGATAATTATAGAATTGATGATTTGGTATATATAATTTTTTAAAATTAAATTTGTTTATACTTATTACTTTAATATATATTTTATTATAAATTAATCAGTTTAGATCTTATGACCATTTTAACTAGAAATTCTCCCTAATTATCGGGCAATTGTTAATTTTGATTATATATTTATTAATTTGCCATTATTATTATTAATTTGCTACTATTCAATGAAAAAGAAAAGAGTTAAAAGTTTAGATGGCGGGCGTACGGCAGCCAAGAAGTCACGGGTTCACATTGATGTCAGATAAAGGCTGATAATGAAGACATGAAATCAAGCACACCACGAGGTTGATTGATTGAATAAGTAGTGATGGATCAAAGACAGCAACTGGCCCAAAAACCAGATGCTCAATTTAATGGTTTAAGAAAATGGGATTTGTCTTTGTCCAAATCCCACCCACTCTTGGTCCCAAATCTGAACCATTTGTCTCTACTCTTTAATATTTTTGGAGACTTTATATGAATTCGTCATTTACTTTTTCACCATTTACGTAACAGTTTATTGTCTATTGGTTCTCTCTTTTTATATCATCAATCAATTTAATGTTCATAGTTTGTAGCTTTTGTCTGCACATGGTAAATGTGAATGCAAGAATCTTGTTCATTTTAAGGTTTATGATTGTACTTGATTAGAGTAATGGGAAGACGTGTGAGAAATTTAGTTTTCCTTGATGTTGACCTTGCTACTTCACATGTGAAGTACGTGAATCTTGATATACCATAATTGAATGTAAGATCTCATGTCGATGTAAGGATTTATATCAACTGAAGGTATGTGGTTGACAGTGTTAGAACCACGTAAAGTGTGTGTGCAATCCTAATGGATCAATGATGGGGTAATACAATGATGATCGTGCAATAGTAGACATAGAAGATTAAAGAGCAGAACATACTTTTTAAAATGGTTCGATTGTTTATAATACAAAACTTATGTCCACTGTTATGTTATTGAGTGTATGATATCAGCAATCTGATTTACAAAAAGTTATCTGGTTGATTTTCTCTTTTTCTTTCTCTTGAATCCCTCGAAATGTGGTTTATATAGTGTCAGTTATAAAGTTGAGTTGGAAATGAATTCAAATTCGATTAAATTGGAAGTCGCATGATCTTCGGTCTTGACTATGATATCCATATCGCGAGATATTTGCATGCCAACTGAAGTTTATCCACTCTGAATTTCCCGCACAACACCGATTAATTGAATATGTTCTAATATTAATTTTAAAAGTTTAAATAAATAAACTTTTTTCAAATAATAGATTTCAAAACGCTTAAGTACTCTAAAAACATATTTCTTGCCGTGATTCTTTTGTGCTAAAAATTGCAACAATAGTAGACTATTAATTAGTATATATACATATGTATATATAAACTCTTAGACATTTAGGAAGAATAAGATGGTGCTAGTTTTAATTGACCAAGGTAATAAAGGAACAAGGTAGTATGCAACTAAGTAACGAATTATGTAAGATCCTTTATTATTAAAAAAAAAAAAAAACTGTTTGTGCGTGCATTACCTATTTGAAGACAGGCTCCATCAAATAGAGCTCAGATAAATTTTCTAATTTTAAATAAGTTGGAGTATAATCGAAAACCACTTTAACAAGATACAGTTTAACAAAGCCACAAGTTTTACATCAATTTTGGATCATATTATACATGGAAGAGCCACTTCATTGACTTATAGTTAACCGTTTATAAATGAGCAAATCTTATCCCATATTAATAAGTAGTATCCTATGTTTTTTTAAAATTTTTTCATAACGTGTTTGGGCTGGCTTGTGTGTACCTCAACTGATCTTCGAAGTCCATTAAACACATACAAGCCCAATGGTTAGGTAAGTTACAAATATGGTAAGTGCTAACTTTGTTGGACTCTATGATGGAGTCCCACACCGACTAGGCACGCTCAATCTACTGATTTATAAGAGGGGTTAATTCTCCATTCAACAATGCCTTATTGGGTGAGGAGTTAGGTCACCTCAATCCTATATGGTATTGTAATATTCTCATTCAACAATGTCTTATTGGGTAAGGATCAGGCTCATCTCAAATTCTATCATGGTATTAGAGATGTTAGCTATTTTCTGCTGATGCATCTTCAGAACCTGTAGACTCTCTTGTGATCTAGAAGATTCAACATCATTACTGCAAATTGTAAGTTCACTTATTAAAGTTACTCCAGCCATCACACTTCTTATTTTAGATTCTACTGTGTTTGTTAGTGATTATCATCAATAATCGCAGGATACTTTAAAACCATATATCTACATCAGCTCTAGCTCCATCATCTTTTGTACCGTCGAAATCTCCCATGTTTTTAGATGAATCAGCATCAATCACATGACCTTGAAAGCATTTGTTGTCCAAATCCCACCCACCTCTGGCCCAAATTTGAACCATTTGTCTCTACTTTTAATATTTTTGGAGACTTTGTGCATCATCGATCATCAATCAATTAATGTTCATGGTTTGTAGCTTCTGTGTGCACATGGTAAATGTGAATGCAAAAATATTTTCATTTTAAGGTTTATGATCGGACTTGATATAAAGTAATGGGAAGACGCGTGAGAAATTTAGTTTTCCTTGGTGTTAACCTGGTACTTCATATGTGAAATACGTGAATCTGAAATAACATGATTAGATGTAAGACATTGTCGATGTAGGATTACATCAACAGAAGGTACGTGGTTGACAAGTTAGAACTAAAAGCTTCAGAAAAGAGAATCAAAGTTGTAAGATTTATCATAAAATAGACTGTACAGCTCTGGTCTTATAGGACCGAAAAAGAGAGGAAAAAATAGTAAGAAATAACTACATATATTTCACCTAGATTATTTCCTTGAATAGCTAGATTAATTAGTAATATTAACTAAACTAATATTGTATAGATCTCAACCAAATCAAGGAGATTTGGTCAATTAATCAGAAATATTATTTTTTGATTTCTGTGATTCATGTTAGGATTCTCAACACTCCCCTTAAGCTAGATTAAAAATATTCATGTCCAGCTTGCTAATCAAATTCTCAAACTGTCGTCTGGGCAGCCCTTTTTAGTTGTTGGTACATAAGGCATACATATTAGTCCTTTTTATTTTTTTTCCTTTATAAGTGCTTATCAATTCCAACATGCTTCGTTCTGTCATGGAGCACAGGATTATGAGCAATAGTATAGCAGACTTGTTGTCACAATATAGTCTCATTGGCAGTTACTAATAGAGCTCACATAAATTTTCCAATTTTAAATAATTGTTGGAGTATAATCGAAAACCACTATACACAAGATACGGTTTAACAAAGCCACAAGTTGTTTAACATCAATTTTGGATTCATTATTATACTTGGGAAGAGCCACTTCATTGACTTATAGTATAACCGTTTATAAATGAGCAATCTTATCCCATATTAATAAGTGTTCCTTATGTTTTTTTTAAAATTTTTAAACGTGTTTGGGCTAGCTTGTGTGTACCTAACATGATCTTCAGAGTCCATTAAACACCATACAAGCCCAATGAGTTGGTAAGTTACAAATATGTAAGTGCTAACTTGTCGGACTCTAATGATGGAGTCCCACACCGTAGGCACGCTCAATCCTACTGATATAAGAGGGGTTAATCTCCCATTCAACAATGCCTTATGGGTGAGGAGTTAGGTCCACCTCAAATCCTATCATGGTATTGTAATATTCTCATTCAACAATGTCTTATTGGGTAAGGAGTCAGGCTCATCTCAAATTCTATCATGGTATTAGAGATGTTAGATACTTTTTCTGCTAGCATCTTCAGAACCTGTAGACTCTCTGTGACATAGAAGATTCAACTCATTACTAGCATAATCTTGTAAGTCACTTTATTAATAGTTACTCCAGCTCCATCACACTTCTTATCTTTAGATTCTACTGTGTTTTGTTAGTGATTCATCATCAATAATCGCAGGAGATTTAAACCCATTTATACTACATCAGCTCTAGCTCCATCATTCTTGTACCGTCAAAATCTCCCTGTTTTTAGATGACTTAGCATCAATCACATGACTTAAAGACATTTGTTGTCCAAACCCACCCACCTCTTGGCCCCAAATTTGAACCATTTGTCTCTACTTTTTAATTTTTTGGAGATTTTGTGCTCATCGATCATCAATCAATTTAATGTTCATGGTTTGTAGCTTCTGTGTGCACATGGTAAATGTGAAATGCAAAAATATTTTTCATTTTAAGGTTTATGATCGTACTTGATATAAAGTAATGGGAAGACGCGTGAGAAATTTAGTTTTCCTTGGTGTTAACCTTGCTACTTCATATGTGAAATACGTGAATCTTGAAATAACATGATTAGATGTAAGACATCTTGTCGATGTAAGGATTTACATCAACAGAAGGTACGTGGTTGACAATGTTAGAACTAAAAGCTTCAGAAAAGATGAATCAAAGTTGTAAGATTTATTCATAAAATAGACTGTACAGCCTCTGGTCTTTATAGGACCGAAAAAGAGAGGAAAAAATAGTAAGAAATAACTACATATATTTACACCTAGATTATTTCCTTGAATAGCTAGATATATATATAGTAATATTAACTAAACTAATATTGTACAGATCTCAACCAAATCAAGGAGATTTGGTCAATTAATCAGAAATATTATATCCTGATTTCTGTGATTCATGTCAGGATTCTCAACACTCCCCCTCAAGCTAGATTAAAAATATCTTCCATGCCAGCTTGCTAATCAACTCCTCAAACTGTCGTCTGGGCAGCCCTTTTCAGTTGTTGGAACATAAGGCATACATATTAGTCCATCTTCTATTTTTTTTCCTTTATAAAGTGCTTATCAATTCCAACATGCTTCGTTCTGTCATGGAGCACAGGATTATGAGCAATAGATATAGCAGACTTGTTGTCACAATATAGTCTCATTGGCAGAGCACTAATTATCTTTAGATCCTCTAGGAATCGTTTAATCCATAGAATCTCACAAATCCTAAGTGCAGCAGCTCTAAACTCAGCTTTTGCACTACTCCGAGCCGCCACATTTTGTTTTTTGCTCCTCCACATGACTAAGTTTCCTCCAATAAATGCACAATATCCAGATGTTAAGCATCTATCCATAATGCTACCAGCCCAATCCACATCTGTATAAATCTCTATTTGTAGATAACCATTATTTTTGAATAGCAAGCCCTTTCCTGGTGTGCCCTTTAGGTATCTAAGAATCATGTAGACAGCTTCAAAGTGCTCAAGTCCTGGTGAGTGCATAAATTGACTGACAACACTTATAGCAAAAGTGATATCTGGCCTTGTGTGAGACAGATAGATTAATTTGCCAACCAGTTGCTGGTATCGTTCTCGGTCAACAACATCCTCAGGTTTAGCAGGTTGTAGCTTCAGATTTGGCTTTATAGGAGTCTTAGCTGCCTTGCATCCTAGCAAACCTGTTTCATTAAGAAGTTCAAGTGTATATTTTCGTTGTGATACCGAGATACCCTTTCTCGACCTTGCAAATTCCATCCCTAGGAAGTACTTGAGTGTGCCCAGGTTGTTAATTTCAAATTCTTTTGCCAAAAAGCCCTTTAGTTTGGCAAGTTCAACATCATCATCACCTGTCAGGATTATGTCATCTACATAAACAATTAGTATAGCTAGTTTCCCCTCTTTTGTGTGTTTATGAAATAAGGTATGATCAGCTTGGCCTTGTTTATAGCCCTGTCTTTTTACAGCGTTGGTAAACCTCTCAAACCATGCACGAGGGGATTGTTTAAGGCCATATAAAGATTTTTTCAACCTACACACTTTATTCTTCCCTAGCTTTTCTTAAAATCCAGGTGGTAAATCCATAAAGACTTCCTCTTCCAAGTCTCCATTCAAAAAAGCATTTGTAATATCTAACTAATGTAATGGCCAGTTAAAGTGAACAGCAAGAGAGAAATGAATTCTAACAGAATTTATCTTGGCTACTGGGGCAAATGTTTCTTGATAGTTTATCCCATAAGTTTGCGTAAACCCTTTTGCCACTAAGTATGCTTTATACCTCTCTACTTGACCATTAGCCTTACATTTAATTGTGAATACCCATTTGCACGCAACAGTTTTCTTCCCACTAGGTAGTTCTGAAACTTCCCAGGTTTTATTTTTTAGGAGGGCATTCATCTCTTAAAAAACTGCTAATTTCCAATTAGGATGTTCTAGAGCTTCCTTAATTGTCCTAGGCACAAACTGTTTAGATAAATTGGATACAAAGGCTTTATGTTGGCTGGACAACCTATGATAGGATAAATATTTGGCAATTGGATGCTTAGTACATTCTTGGACACCTTTTCTAAGAGCTATTAGGAGGTATTCATCAACAATAGTAGGTAAAGGGTCTAAAACAGTACCTCTAGTTTCTTCAGGAGTAGAATTTGAGGGTAATGATTGATCAAGTGCCACTGAAGTAGGCTGGACTCTATTGTTCGAATGATACCTCTTCCTTGAATAAACATGTAACTCTGCAGGTTACTCAAGTAGTGGTGGTTCCAACTCTGTTTGTGATGAAACAATACCTTGGTCTGAATTCATAGGATTCACAACCTCTGAAGAAACTTCAGGAAATATAGTATTAGGTAATGGAATAGAAGTCTGCCAAAAATGATCTTCACTTTTACTCTCCCCCTAAAGGTCATTTGGTATGAAAAAATGTTGTTTTTCTAGGAACACAACATCCATACTAAAATATATCTTCCCTGTTTTGGGATTAAAGCACTTATACCCTCTTTTATTTGGTGCATACCCCAAGAATACACATCTCTCTGCTCTCGGGTCAAGTTTAGATCTAAGATGGGCTGGAATGTGGACAAAATCAGTACATCCAAAGGTTTTTAAATCCATCATGGTCATATTTCTAAGATGAGGGAATTTTTTTTTAAGAAACTTAAGAGGTGTTTTATACTTAAGGACACGTGAAGGCATTCTATTTATTAGATAACATGCTGTTAAAATAGTATCACCCCATAATCTCTTAGGTACATTCATAGTAAACATAATGGGACGGACAACTTCAAGTAAATGTCTATTTTTTCTTTCTGCGATCCCATTTTGTTAAGGGGTATCGCGACAAGTTGATTGATGTTCAATTCCCTTTTCCTTAAGAAAATTTTCTAGGTATCACTACGCAAAATACTTATCTTAGTTTGAAATTGATTTTCCACCATTTTATAGAAATCCATAAACAATTTCTTGACCTCAGATTTTTCACTCATTAGATATACCCAACTTAGCCTAGTGTGGTCATCTATAAAGGTAACAAACCATTTTCTCCTAGAAAGAGTAGTAATTTTTGAAGGACCCCACACATTGCTATGAATTAAATAGAAAGGTTTAGAAGCACGATAAGATTTTGACTTATAAGGAATTCTATGACTTTTTGATACTTGACAACTTTTACAAAATAAGATACTACAATCAACATTCTGAAAAAGTTTTGGAAATAGATGTTTCATATATGGAAAACTAGGACGTCCTAGTCTTTGATGCCATAGCATTATTTGATCAAAAACATAAGTAGAACTACTAACATTACTTAAGCTAAAAGCTTGTTTATTCTTAGTGAGATTGTCATTGAAGTAATAGAGTCCATCCACCATTTTAGCACTGCCAATCATCGTCCCCAAATTCTGGTCCTGAAATTCACAATGTGAGTCAAAGAAGGTGACAAGACAATTAGAATCTTTAGAAAGCTTACTAACAGAAAGCAAATTGCAAGATAATCTTGGAACATGTAGGACAAATTTTAGTTCAATGGTATTGGAGAATTTAATTGAGCCTTTGCCAGTAATAGGTGAAAGGCTTCCATCAGCAATCTTTTACCTTTTGATTTCCAAAACATGGTATATATGAGTCAAAGAGCTGACTGGCACTGGTCATATGATCAGAAGCTCCTGAATCTATGATCCAAGGAACTAGAGTAAGTTTACAAGAAAAGGCACTAGGAATATCACATGTTTGTGCTAAGGACACGCTGGAAACACTAGGTGGCTGGCTGGAATTCAGCAATTTAAGAAGCTGATCAACTTGCTCCTTGGTAAAAATTTGGTCAACCTTCTCAGCTTCATTGGCTGATGGGACCCCACGATCACGTTTTTCACTGTTTCTTGTGCTCTTCCAATCTACAGGTTTTCCATTGAGTTTCCAGCAGTTTTCTCGGGTATGGCGTGGTTTTTTACAATAGTCACACCACACTTAAGGACGATCATGGTTCTGCTCTTGAGTCTTGACACATGCAACATTGGTATCAACAACAATAAGGGCTGAGTTTTCAACAGTTCCAGCAATCCCTTTCTTCCCCAACATGACTCCTAGACGACTCTCTTCACGTCTGACCTCCGAGAAGACTTCTCCAATAGATGGCAGTGGCTGTCGGCCAATAATTCTACCCCGTACTTCATCAAACTCCATGTGAAGGCTAGCAAGGAATTTGTAGATCCGAGAATTCTCCACCATTTTGTTGTAATTGGCTTGATCTTCAGTATTTTCCACTCATAGGTGTTAAACAGATCCAGATCTTGCCAAAGTCCTTTAAGAATGTTGAAGTACTTGGTCACACCTTCACTTCCCTGTCAGATTTCTCCAAGCTTCAATTCAATCTCATAGCATTGGGACTGATTCCCAAAATCAGAGTACATTTGATTAACATTATCCCATAGCTCCTTCACGATTGGATAGCACATATAGTTTGCACCAATATCCTCCTCCATGGCATTGACAATCCATGCCATAATCATTGAGTTTTCTGCATCCCAAGTTAGATAGGAGGGGTCAGATTTCTTGGGTGCCTTGGTTTCTCCTGTTAGGTACCCAATCTTGCCCTTACCTCTGATATACATGTGCATAGATTGAGACCACCTAAAAAAGTTTTTTTTCATTCAACCTAATGCTGGTGATCTGGACAGAGTGTGCGTCTGTGTGGTTGCCAGAGTGGAATCGGAGGAAATTTCTGACATGGTGACAAATGAGAAGGAAGGTTACTAAAGACAAAGATTTAGAGGCTAGGGTTTACAAGGTAAGAGCAACCTGGCTCTGATACCATAAAAGCTTCAAAAAAGATGAATCAAAGTTGTAAGATTTATTCATAAAATAAACTGTATAGCCTCTGGTCTTTATAGGACCGAAAAATAGAGTAAAAAATAGTAAGAAATAACTACAGATATTTGCACCTAGATTATTTCCCTTATCTATATATATAATATATATATATATAGATATATATATGACTAACTAATATTGTACATATCTCAACCAAATCAAGGAGATTTGGTCATTAATCAGAAAGATTATTTCCTGATTTCTGTGAATCACGTCAGGATTCTCAACAAGAACCATTTAAGATGTGTATGTAATCCGAATGGATCAGTGATGGGGTAATATAATGCTGATCGTGCAATAATAAACATAGAAGATTAAAGAACAAAACAAACTTTTAAAAATGGTTCGATTGTTTATAATGCAAAACCTACGTCCACTGTTATGTTATTGAGTGTATGATATCAGCAATCTGATTTACAAAGAGTTATCTAGTCGATTTTCTCTTTGAAGAGAGAGAGAAATTGGAAAATTTGTGTGAGCTCTATTTTTTATTTTATTTTATTTTATTTTATTTTTGTTCTGTATTAGAAGAGAAAGAGACATTGGAAATTTGCGTACATGGTTAAAAAAAAAAAAAAATTCTAGGTTATATATTGCTGATATTCTTGAATGTTATTAAGTAGCTTTACTGCCCAACTGTATACAAAGTAGATTCTAATGTCTGTTGTTTGGATGGTGTAGATTAGGTGATAGTTCGAATGTGACCTGTAAATAAGGAAGAGGAACAAGGGAAGATGATAGTACAAAAAGTTAGCAATGATGCTTTGAAAATCAATGGATAGACATTCACATTTGATTCAGTTGCTGACATTGATTCGACACAGGTATTATCTCTTTTCTACTTGACTATTTGCATTATTACCATAAGGTGCTCAAATATAGGTTTGTTTTGCAGCTAGATGTTTTCCAGCTTGTTGGACTCCTTCTCATTGAAAATTGTATAGCTGGATTTAACAGTTCAGTGTTTGCCTATGGGCAGGTACTTTTTATCTTGCTTTTGATTCCTCTCCACTCATATTTTATTTTACATGTAATTATGCCATTAGCTTTCTTCATGTATCTGAAAAATTGATTACACCAGACAGGGAGTGGAAAGACTTATACCATGTGCGGACCAGCTAACACCTTGTTGGAAGAAAACTTATAAAGTGATCAACAAGGCTTAACTCCTCGTATTTTTTAGCGACTCTTTTCTTGCATAAATGAGGTGAGGTTCAAGTTTTTCAGGATTCAACTTGTTGAGGTATTAATCCTTTGCATTTTCATGATATTAAACCCTTGTACTTTCTTTGTAGGAACAAATCAAGCATGCTGAAAAGCAGCTAAATTACAAATGTCGTTGTTCTTTTCTTGAGGTTTTGTGATTGGACAGTATCCATTTTGGTCTTGTGAAATTTAATGTTGCATGTCCTAATATATCCACATATTATTGCAAATTTACAATGAACAAATCACATATTTGTTGGATCCAAGCCAAAGAAATCTTCAGGTAACAGAAGCACTCACATCCAGTAAAAGACCTACATAAATTCAGTTTTCCTTGACCCTGTTTTGCTTCTCCTTCCAGATAAGAGAAGATGTCAAATCTGGTGAATGTTAAAAATTACACCAGAGGAGTATGAATGCACAATGAAGGATGTCACACAACTACTGATAAAGGTTTGCTTTGTTTTTTCTTCTTGGACCGCATAGTGAGGATGCTTAAGGCGGGTTCCTAGCATTTGAGACTTTTTAGAGAATGCCTATAAAAGAAATGTTGTATAATTCCTTGCCTAGTACAAACATGTATATATTCATTTTCCTTGTCGTTATAGTGTTTCTTTGCTTGACAAATTTAATTCCATGTTATGTTGACTATGACCTAATAGGTACACCCAACATATAGGAATTTTTCTTGGTTCTTGAATTTATTTTAAGGGTTTACTGCATGTAATGCTTGGCAACTCTATTTGTTTTTCTTTTTCTTTTTCTGGCATGTGAATAGAGTACACTACAAATTTATTAAGTGTTTGAACATAAAGGAAGGAGGTTTTTTTGGTGAATACAGTACCATGGTTTAGGAAATAGAAAGTTCAAGATATGGTAGTAACAAAAATAAGTTTCTTTTTGGATGATAAAGCAGGAAATAAATATAAGAATACGTATCAAAGATACAAATTGGCGATTCTTATACATAGGAAACCATTCATCATGCTGATTTCCTGCTCTTCTTGGAGTTTGAATCTTCTCCTTGTAGCCTAGTTCCCAAATGACTCAAAAGGAGATAAAGAACTAACCAGACAAAGGAGTTAAGGTGACTTGAGAGTTTTTTATTTTTCTTTTAGAACTTTTTGTCCGATGACATTATCTATTTGAAGACAGACTTCCATCAAATAGAGCTCACACAAATTTTCCAATTTTAAACAATTGTTGGAGTATAATCGAAAACCTAATTAAACAAAGACACGGTTTAACAAAGCCACAAGTTTTACATCAATTTTGGATTCATTATTATACCTGGGAAGAACCACTTTATTGACTTATAGTATAACCATTTATAAATGAGCAAATCTTATCCCATATTAATAGTATCCTTAAGTTCTTTTTTTTTTAAAAAAAAAAAACCTGTGTTTGGGCTGGCTTATGTGTACCTCAACTGATCTCCGGAGTCCATTAAACATCCTACAAGTCCAATGAGTTAGGTAAGTTACAAATATGGTAAATGATTGCTTTGTAGGACTCTAATGTTGGAGTCTCATACCGACTAGGCATGCTCAATCCTACTGATTTATAAGAGGAGGTAATCCTCCCATTCAACAGGCCTTATTGGGTGAGGAGTTAGGCCCACCTCAAATTCTATCATAGTATTGGTAATCCTCCCATTCAACAAGGCTTTATTGGATAAGAAATCAGACTCATCTCAAATTCTATCATGGTATTAGAGACGTTAGCTACTTTTTCTGCTAATGCATCTTCAAAACATGTAGACTCTCATGTGATCTAGAAGATTCAACATCATTACTAGCACAATCTTGTAAGTTCACTTTATTAAAAGCTACTCCAGCTCCATCACACTTCTTATCTTTAGATTCTACTGTGTTTGTTAGTGATTCATCATCAATAATCGCAGGATACTTTAAAACCATATTATCTACATCAGCTCTAGCTCCATCATTCTTTGTACCGTCGAAATCTCCCATGTTTTTAGATGACTCAGCATCAATCACATGATCCTTGAAAGCATTTGTCTTGTCCAAATCCCACCCACCTCTTGGCCCCAAATTTGAACCATTTGTCTCTACTTTTTAATATTTTTGGAGACTTTTGTGCATCATCGATCATCAATCAATTTAATGTTCATGGTTTGTAGCTTCTGTGTGCACATGGTAAATGTGAATGCAAAAATATTTTTCATTTTAAGGTTTATGATCGTACTTGATATAAAGTAATGGGAAGACGCGTGAGAAATTTAGTTTTCCTTGGTGTTAACCTTGCTACTTCATATGTGAAATACGTGAATCTTGAAATAACATGATTAGATGTAAGACATCTTGTCGATGTAAGGATTTACATCAACAGAAGGTACGTGGTTGACAATGTTAGAACTAAAAGCTTCAGAAAAGATGAATCAAAGTTGTAAGATTTATTCATAAAATAGACTGTACAGCCTCTGGTCTTTATAGGACCGAAAAAGAGAGGAAAAAATAGTAAGAAATAACTACATATATTTACACCTAGATTATTTCCTTGAATAGCTAGATATATATATAGTAATATTAACTAAACTAATATTGTATAGATCTCAACCAAATCAAGGAGATTTGGTCAATTAATCAGAAATATTATNGTTCTTTTTTTTTTTTTTTTTTTTTTTTTTTTTATAATTTGTGTTTGGGCTGGCTTGTGTACCACAACTGATCTTCGAAGTCCATTAAATACCATACAAGCCCAATGAGTTAGGTAAGTTACAAATATGGTAAGTGATCACTTTGTAGGACTCTAATGTTGGAGCCCCACATCGACTACACACTCTCAATCCTACTGGTTTATAAGAGGGGGTAATCCTCTCATTCAACAAGGCCTTATTAGGTGAGGAGTTACGCCCACCTCAAATTCTATCATGGTATTGGTAATCCTCCCATTCAATAAGGCCTTATTGGGTGAGGAGTCAGATTCATCTCAAATTCTATCATAGTATTAGAGATGTTAGCTGCTTTTTCTGCTGATGCATCTTTAGAACCTGTAGACTCTTTTGTGATCTAGAAGATTCAACATCATTACTAGCACAATCTTGTAAGTTCACTTTATTAACAGCTACTCTAACTCTATCACACTTCTTATCTTTAGATTATGTTGTGTTTGTTGGTGATTCAACATCAATAATCACAAGATACTTTAAAACCATATTATCTACATTAGCTCTAGCTCCATCATTCTTTGTACCGTCGGAATCTCCCATGTTTTTAGATGACCCAACATCAATCTCATGATCCTTGAAAATAAGTTTATCAATAGAATTTCCAACTCCATCATGCTTTCTAACTTTATATTCTTCCTTGTTTTATGTTGATAGTCCATCATCAATCTCGTGGTCCTTTAATACCAATTTATCAACATCATCTCTGGCTCCATCATGCTATGGGTGATTCAACATCAATGTTATCATAGTCTTTCAAAATAATCACATCAACAGTATCACTAGATCTGTCAAACTTTTTACCTTTAACCAATGTTTCTTCTCGCTCTTCTCTCTTTCTTTTCGAATAGCCAGTCGACCTTTCTTTTTTGCTATCGATTTTAGTTTCTTGCAATTTGCCACAATATTAGTTTCTTTAGGATTAGCAGATTTGCTACAAGGTGACTGTTCTTCATTCTATAGCATGCCATCAGAGGCATCTTTCCAATGGCGCAGAAGCTGACTACTAACCTTGGTTGCCTACTTTTGGGGTTAGACCCACTTGCCGTCTTCCCAATCCCACTGAGCCCTCAATTGATGATGCTTTAAATGAAGCAACTTAGGTGGGTTCTCAAACTCAGAGTACACAGAGTAAATATTTGAGTCCTGGTTTACTTTCAAAACCATGCCAACGCACCACCCTTCATCAACATACATCGCATTAACAAAATCATTGACTTGAAGGTCATGCTCATCGTTTGGAGGCAAAGGCCTCACGAGAGAGGACTTAACATACCTAGTTATTGGCTTTTCAGAGCCATCATCACATAGTATACTACCCGGGTACTGTGTATGGAAAAATCTCTCTTTTTTAGTCATGTTGGGAGGAGAAGGAATCAATGGTGGTGGTGGTGGCTCCAATACTTTGGCCTTAGACCAAACAATATATAACACATATGAATCAGTGCTCATTTAGACTAAAGAGCCTTTTTTGAAGGAGTTGTGAGGCTAGCATTACTCAAACAAACAGATCTCCACTTCCTCTATTGCATTCTCATTTAAGATACCAAACAAAACCCTAAAGCAGCTTATTCTCTCTTTGTTTTAATCCTCAAGAAACCTTTTCTTCATACATTGTTAAGATAACAAATGGAACCCAGCGGTGATGACAAATCCTTCTTCAAAAAAGGCTATTTAGTTGAAGTGGGCACTGATTCAGATGGGTTATATGTTGTTTGGTTTGAGGCCAAAGTATTTGAGCCACCACCACCACCACTCACTCCTCTTTCCCAACATGACTAAAAATGAGAGATTTTTTCATACACAGTTGTCGGGTACTATACTATGTGACAATGGTTCTAAAAGCGAATAAACTAGGTACGTTAAGTCCTCTCTTGTGAGGCCTTTGCCTCTAAACGATAAGCATGACCTTCAAGTCAATGATTTTGTTGATGCGATGTATGTTGATGATGGGTGGTACGTTAGCGTGGTTTTGAATGTAAACCAAGATTCAAATATTTACTCTATGTACTCTAAGTTTGAGAACCCACCTGAGTTGTTAGAAGAGGCAAGAGAGGCAGGGCACCACCGGAAAATGCCAATAGAGGATAAGCTTGACAATAGAGGCAAACAACATTGCTGAAGAATGTCAAGAACAGAGAGAAAGAAGAGAATACTTTTCTATATTACTGTGTATCTTGTAACGTGTACAATAGCCAATTTATACAATGGCTGTAAATATGATCATGCAATAAAAGAAATACAATAAAAATGTTTAATTACATAATATTATAGCAGTTAGTCAATAAACACAATATCAGTAATTGCTTGATTCTAGCATGAATAGCTTCAGCATTCCATATTACATCACTCCCCCTCAAGCTGATGGTTTGTAGATGTCGAAAACTCCAATCTTGTGTAATAAGTATGAATGTTGACGACTGCATAAAGGCTTCGTGAAAATATATGATGGTTGTTCTGAAGTTTGAATGTGCATGGTTTTGATAATCCCTTCCTAAATCTTTTCCCTAACAAAACGGTAGTCAATTTTTATATGCTTAGTCCTTTCATGGAATACTGGATTCGTTGCGATATCATTAGCAACTTTATTTTCATAGTACAAAATGATAGGTTTTCTTGTTTGTACTTCTAAATCTTTCAGTAATCCAAGGATCTAGACAATCTCACAAGTTGTTTTTGTCATGGCCCTATATTCTGCTTCTGTTGAAGAAAGTGATATTGTTTACTGCTTTTTTCATCTTCCATGATATGAGAGACCCTCCAATCTTAATGCATAATCCGATGAGAGATTATGTGGCAATATGTGGTTACGGGCATAAACTTCCTCTTACCTTTCTTATTGAGATTATGCTCCAAAAAGCAAAAAGAATGTGTTTATTTAATGAATTTTAATATGTTGATTTGGCCAATAATACTACACCCACAACCTTTTTATACAAACTTTCTCTCACAAACTTATGTGGCAAAAGATGATTGGGTGATTTTAAATTTAAAATCACCCAATCATCTTTTGCCACATAAGTTTGTGAGAGAAAATTTGTATAAAAAGATTGTGAGTGTAGTATTACTCTAATTGGACATAACAAAAGAAGCATGACATGGAAGGGGAAAACTTTAATAAAGAGAACTTTAAAATAGCGTTTGGTTTGGTATGTGATGAAAAATCAGAACTTTCCACAACTTGATCTTTCTCATAATAGTCTATCTATTAACACTGCATTCAAAGTCAACTCTTCCTTTCCACAACT
Source organism: Pistacia vera (assembly GCF_008641045.1). NCBI lineage: Eukaryota > Viridiplantae > Streptophyta > Magnoliopsida > Sapindales > Anacardiaceae > Pistacia > Pistacia vera. The sequence goes on along the minus strand of NW_022195812.1, from coordinate 279,152 downwards.
TTGGTCGTTGAAGTTATCAAGTTGCAACTCGATATAATTCCCAAGTATCTTAAGAACTGTAAATCGATTACAAAAACTGGATCTTTTTTACAATAAAAGCAGTGATCAAATACCTAATTAGATGTGGAACATTGGAAATGATACGTTGTCATTTCTAAATATTTCCCACAACAACCTGACCAACATAGAGTAGCTTCCCTTGAAGAATCTTGATATTCTAGACCTTAATTCAAACAAGCTCTAAGGATCACTTCCAATTCCACCACATTTCTTGACAGTGTTATTGTTGTCAAACAACAAATTGACTGGATTTGTTGCGATATGATTAGCAACTTTATTTTCATAGTACAAAATGATAGGTTTTCTTGTTTGTAGCTCTAAATCTTTCAGTAATCCAAGGATCTAGACAATCTCACAAGTTGTTTTTTCCATGGCCCTATATTCTGCTTCTATTGAGGAAAGCGATATCGTTGACTGCTTTTTGGAGCATAATCTCAACAGCATGAAGCTCATTCCAGATCACTGAGAGGCGATTAAAATATGTTGTTACGGGCAAGTTGTGTGCTTGATGTTGATGAGGTTTTTACGCAAAGTGAAAATCTTTGCGAGGTCTAATTGACCATACATCTATCAGATATTTGCCCACATTTCTTGGGCCTTTTTTGTTTAAATAAGTCTGACAACAATCTGTTTGGTCAGGGAGTTGCTAATCCATACACGAACAAGGGTGTTACACCCATTCCAATGTTTGAGAAACTGGGGTTCATCTAGCTGATGAAGGGTTCCATTGATGAACCCTTCCTTGTTTTTGGTTATCAGGGCTCGCTGGAAATCCCTAGCCCATGTTGTATAATTTTGAGATCCGACCAGGGGTTGTTTAACGAGTACTAGCTAGGAGCCATCAGATATAGGCAAGAAAAAAGCATCCCTTGGCTTCGACCGATTGGTGGTGGTTGGAAGGATCTGGAAAATTGGGTAGGGACTCGAACCTATCGGGTTGGAATTATAACCCATAAACCCAAAAGGAATTGGGCTGGTTTGATAGTTGGACCTGATTTGGTTGTTTGACCAATTTGTTGATTTGGGCCAGTTTGGTGATGTGAGACTGTTTGGTGTGTTGGGCCAGTTTGGTGATGTGGGCTTGTTTGGTCATTTGGGCTTGTGTTTGGTGGCTCATCTGTGGCTGTGGATTCTGTTAGTTTTGGTGTTAATGGTGTTTTGGTTGGATCCATTGTTGGCTGTTGTTTTGTGTTTGCAGCTTTGGTTTGGGTGTAAGAAAATAGTAAACTAATCATATTGCCTTGTGTTTGCAGGTTCTGGGAACAACGACTTTAGAGAGGATTATTTTGGCGGAAGCGAGAAGGCTCTGATACCATGTCAGAGTTTGTAACAACTGCTGAAAACTACTACAATGCATGCATAATAACAATAGAAAATTGGGCCCAAAACTTTCTTTTTATTATAAGTCATATGTCTTTTATACACAAAGAGTATTGTTTACAAAAATTCATTTTAAAAGACAAAACAGGGGAAACAGTGTAGCTATTGCTCCTCGCTTGCCGACTTCCCTCCGACTGCATCATCACCTAGATCCCGCATCCACAAAGGAAAATAACGGGGTGAGCACAAAATATTGCTCAGTAAGTAAAACCCTCTATCTGTCTATCCCCGTATGTATTACACTTAATTCTTTCCTTATACTATTTCTGTNAAATAAGTAATTTAATATGTTAATGTATTTTTCATACAAAGAATACAAATATAATACAAAATAAAAGAGAAACATAATATGAAATTATATATAAAATAATAAATTTAGGGGCTTGAATAAAACATTGAAGAATTTTATGGATTAAAAGGTAATTTAAAAACCAGTTTGAAAACCGGTTAACCGGAAACCGAACCGAAAATTCGGTTCGGTTTATATTCGGTTTTTAACCGAAACCGGTCCGGTTTTCGGTTTGGATAAACCGGTTCGGTTAACCGGTTTATCCCACCCCGATTACTAGGTGATTTGCAGGTCAGGTTCTATCATAATGCTAATTGCAGAAATCAACAAGCAAAGATTCTCACCTAGTCAACCAGAAATTCAGACTAATGATAAAGACAGTTCAATTTATTAAGTTTACAAGTCAAATACAAGATACAAACCAAATAAGTGAGAATGCAGCAAGGAAAAAAACAATGAAATCGATCGATTATAGATATTTTGAAAAACAACATGATGTGGTAGAGACTTTACTTGTTAACATGATGTCAATAAAACCCGATATAGGTGAAAACATGACAATGACAATAAGAAGTCAGGGCCAAATAATTTAGCAAGATTTTGCAAGTATTATGGGAATGATCATAGAGACAAACATTCACATAACATACAAGTTTCACATAATAAATTTGATTACAATTTACTTTACCAATCTAGTTCACATAGACAGCCCAGCAAAGAGCAACTCTAACTTCTTGTCCTGTGAAGTAGTTCTCTGACAAATAAAGACAAGTATGCATCAAATTCTCTTTCACTTAAACAACAAATAGCACGCTTTCAAAGGCTAATGAAACAATATAACGCCACTCATTGTTGCATACCTGAAGCGATATAAGTTGAAGAATCTTGTTGAGAGCACGTATGCGATAACTAACACAATTGCCATAACAATGGAGACCTTATGACTTGATTTCCAGAACTTTCTCATTGCTTGATATTAAACTTCATTGATTAAAAGTTGGCATATCAGTAATTGTAAAGACGGAAAAAAAAAAACCCATATCCAGGAGCTGGCATTGAATCAATTCCTTCACATGAAAGTTTAGAATTATGGCAGCAATCTACAGTTTAAATTTCACTTTCTTCTAGCATCTCATTGAGTTCTTTACAACTCAATCAACCTCAATCATCAATCAAAACCAATTAAACATGATGAATAGAAACCAAATTAACTCAATAACTTACAATAACAATGGCAGATGGTATTGACGAAGAAGAAGTGCGATAGATGAAGACGAAGAGCACCAGACGAAGAAGAAGAGCAGCAGATGAGGAATGAAGACGAAGAAGAAGAGCGGCAGATGAGATCCTTCTGTTTTTTAAAACGTTTTTGGGACCAAACTGTTCAGACCAAATTTGTATTTTTAATCCTAGTATAGAAATGGAAGAAACAGGGACGGGCATCCATTACTTTTGAGTTAAAATTTTTTTTTTTAAATTTAAATAATGTTTGGGCGTCTATTTAACAGGGATGTCAGTTTCATTAAATAGAGATATTCATTTAAATAATAGACGTTTGTCTATTAAGTAGGGATACGCATCCATATTTTTTATGTTAAATTTTTTTAATTTAAATTATGAACGAGCGTCTCTACAATTGAACTTTTGTCTACTGTCATTTTTATATGAATGAAAGTTCATTTTAAATAATATTTGATAGACAATTGTTCATTAATAAAATATTTTTTAACATGCTATATATAACTGGTTCGACTCAGGTGGCACATGGTTAGATTTAACATTTCCGTATAAAACGTTAGTGGCAGTAGCATTATTGTTTTTCAAAAGGCTATTCTAAAAATTTCAATATTGAACCAAAACAGAGCCCCGATCTTTAGAAACCCAGAATTCCCAGGTATCAACCACTTTTCACCTTCAATCCCTCAGAAAATTCAGCTATACATCTACACTAAAATTACCTGCACATTCCAACAAAAACCCATCTTCTTCCGAGCTACACACAAAAACCAACAAAACTGCTCAAAACCCATCGAAGGATTCCAAATAATTCAAGGAAATAAAATCATGAAAGTCTAATCCAGGTGTAGATTGTCACATAAATGAGATCCCCATAACAAACAAAGCACTCCATGTAACTCACGCAATGAAAGAAGTTTTGTTTCTTTGTTTTCAGACTACAAGTGGAGGAAGTCTTCTGAGAACAAAAAAAATATTAAGCTGTGACCCAAACGCCGAGAAAGAGAAAAGAGGTATATTGACGAAAAAGTCAGTTACATTAATCCTGAGTGCGCAATACCTGTATTACCCTTTCACAGTTAAGTACTCTTAACTTCTGTTAGAATTATGTATGTCCCAGNTAGAAGTTGACTTTATGCACCTTAACTTAAAACTTTATCCATACTCCAGTTGACCGTGGTATTATTATGTGATGGGGACCTCACTTGTACAATTTTCTGGCTAGGGTGTGGTGATAACGCCAGTGTTCAGGCAACTACATATTTATTTAAAGCTAAGGCAATTAATTATAATATTTTGTTTTTGGCAATTCAACATTCATTATTTTAATTTTAGAGTTGAAGAAATATATGTTGGGGGGAATTTAATTGAATACTAGCAAATCATAAATCCCTAACAACGAAAAATAGTACAAACAAATGACACAAAATAACTACATACACAAATACAAGATTTATAGTGGTTCACTCTCCGTATGAGAGCTATATCCACTTTGTCGCTATGAAATTTCATTATAAAGAAGAAGAAAAGAAATTACAAGAATCTCTCGAGTTTCACAAATTGGCTCACTCACTAAACCCTATTTGGTGACTCTCACTCTCTAATTATGACTTTGTCTTCTATTCTTTTTGTGATATCTAACTCTGGGACTTAACCTCTTTTTATAGGTAATACATAGGACACAATTCCTAATAGGACTCAAACTCATATCCTAATGAGAATTATATTTTAATTCCTAATACAATTATATCCTAAAAGCTTCAGAAAAGATGAATCAAAGTTGTAAAATTTATTCATAAAATAGACTGTACAGCCTCTGGTCTTTATAGTACCAAAAAAGAGAGGAAAAAATAGTAAGAAATAACTGCAAATATTTACACCTAGATTATTTCCCTGAATAGCTAGATATATATATAGTAATATTGACTAAACTAATATTATACAGATCTCAACCAAATCAAGGAGATTTGGTCAATTAATCAGAAAGATTATTTCCTTATTTCTGTGAATCATGTCAGGATTCTCAACACTCCCCCTCAAGCTGGACTAAAAATATCTTCCATGTCCAACTTGCTAATCAACTCCTCAAACTGTCGTCTGGGCAACCCTTTTGTCAAAAAATCTGCAATATGTTCAGTAGTTGATGCATAAGGCATACATATTAGTCCATCTTCTATTTTTTCTTTATAAAGTGCTAATCAATTTCAACATGCTTCGTTCTGTCATGGAGCACAGGATTATGAGCAATAGATATAGCAGACTTGCTGTCACAATATAGTCTCATTGGTAGAGCACTAATTATCTTTAGATCCTCTAGGAATCGTTTAATCCATAGAATCTCACAAATCCCAAGTGCAGCAGCTCTAAACTCAACTTCTGCACTACTCCGAGCCACCACATTTTGTTTTTTGCTCCTCCACGTGACTAAGTTTCCTCCAATAAATGCACAATATCCAGATGTTGAGCGTCTATCCATAATGCTACCAGCCCAATCCGCATCTGTATAAATCTCCACTTGTAGATGACCATTATTTCTGAATAGCAAGCCCTTTCCTGGTGTGCCCTTTAGGTATCTAAGAATCTTATAGACAGCTTCAAAGTGCTTAAGTCCTGGTGAGTGCATAAATTACTGACAACACTTACAGCAAAAGTGATATCTGACCTTATGTGAGAGAGATAGATTAATTTGCCTACTAGTCGCTGGTATCATTCTCGGTCAACAACATCCTCAGGTTTAGCAGGTTGTAGCTTCAGATTTGGCTCTATAGGAGTCTCAGCTGCTTTGAATCCTAGCATACCTGTTTCATTAAGAAGTTCAAGTGTATATTTGCGTTGTGAAACCAAGATACCCTTTCTCGGCCTTGCAAATTCCATCCCTAGGAAGTACTTGAGTGTGCCCAGGTCTTTAATTTCAAATTCTTTTGCCAAGAAGCCCTTTAGTTTGGCAAGTTCAACATCATCATCACCTATCAAGACTATGTCATCTACATAAACAATTAGTATAGCTCGTTTCCCCTCTTTTGTGTGTTTATGAAATAAGGTATTGCCAGCTTGGCCTTGTTTATAGCCCTGTCTTTTTACACCTTGGTAAACCTCTCAAACCATGCACGAGGGGACTGTTTAAGGCCATATAAAGATTTCTTCAACCTACACACTTTATTCTTCCCTAGCTTTTCTTCGAATCCATGTGGTAAATCCATAAAGACTTCCTCTTCCACGTCTCCATTCAAAAAAAGAATTTTTAATATCTAACTCATGTAATGGCCAGTTAAAGTGAACAACAAGAGAGAGAAGAATTCTGATATAATTTATCTTGGCTACTAGGGCAAATGTTTCTTGATAGTCTATCCCATAAGTTTGCGTAAACCCCTTTGCCACCAAACGTGCTTTATACCTCTCTACTTAACCATTAGCATTACATTTAATTGTGAATACCCATTTGCACCCAACAGTTTTCTTCCCACTAGGTAGTTCTGAAACTTCCCAGGTTTTATTTTTTAGGAGGGCATTCATCTCTTCAAAAACTGTTAATTTCCAATCATGATGTTATAGAGCTTCCTTAATTGTCCTAGACACAAACTGTTCAGATAAATTGGATACAAAGGCTTTATGTTGGCTGGACAACCTATGATAGGATAAATATTTGGCAATTGGATACTTAGTACATTCTCAGACACCTTTTCTAAGAGCTATTAGGAGGTAAAGATCTGGATATTCATCAAGAATTGTAGGTGGAAGGTCTGAAATAGTACCTGGAGTTTCTTCGGGAGTAGAATTTAAGGGTAATGATTGATCAAGTGCCACTGAAGTAGGTTGGACTCTATTGTTCGAATGATACCTCTTCCTTGAATAAACATGTAACTCTACAGGTTGCTCAAGTAGTGGTGGTTCCACCTCTATTTGTGATGAAACAATACCTTGGTCTGAATTCTGAAAGTTGGAAGTATTCATAGGATTCACAACCTCTAAAGAAACTTCAGGAAATATAGTATTAGGTAATGGAGTAGAAGTCTGCCAAAAATGATCTTCACTTTTACTCTCCCCCTGAAGGTCATTTGGTATGAAAAAAGGTTGTTTTTCTAGGAACACAACATCCATACTAAAATATATCTTCCTGTTTTGGGATTAAAGCACTTATACCCTTTTTTATTTGGTGCATACCCCAAGAATACACATCTCTCTGCTCTTGGGTCAAGCTTAGATCTAAGATGGGCTGGAATGTGGACAAAAACAGTATATCCAAAGGTTTTTAAATCCATCATGGTCATATTTCTAAGATGAGGGAAATTTTTTTTAAGAAACTTAAGAGGTGTTTTATACTTAAGGACACGTGAAGACATTCTATTTATTAGATAACATGCTGTTAAAATAGCATCACCCCATAATTTCTTAGGTACATTCATAGTAAACATAATGGCACGGGCAACCTCAAGTAAATGTCTATTTTTTCTTTTTGCGATCCCATTTTGTTGAGGGGTATCGCGACAAGTTGATTGATGTTCAATTCCCTTTTCCTTAAGAAAATTTTCTAGGTTATTCATTAAAGTATTTCGTACCATTATCACTATGCAAAATACTTATCTTAGTTTGAAATTGATTTTCCACCATTTTATAGAAATCCATAAACAATTTCTTGACCTCAGATTTTTCACTCATTAGATATACCCAACTTAGTCTAGTGTGGTCATCTATAAAAGGTGACAAACCATTTTCTCCCAGAAAGAGTAGTAATTTTTTAAGGACCCCACACATCGCTATGAATTAAATAGAAGGGTTCAGAAGCATGATAAGATTTTGACTTATAAGGAATTTTATGGCTTTTTTATACTTGACAACTTTCACAAAATAAGATACTACAATCAACATTGTGAAAAAGTTTTGGAAATAGATGTTTCATATATGGAAAACTAGGATGTCCTAGTCTTTGATGCCATAGCATTATATGATCAAAAACAGAAGTAGAACTACTAACATTACTTAAGCTAAAAGCTTGTTTATTCTTAGTGAGATTGTCATTGAAGTAATAGAGTCCATCCACCATTTTAGCACTGCCAATCATCTTCCCCAAATTCTAGTCCTGAAATTCACAATGTGAGTCAAAGAAGGTGACAAAACAATTAGAATCTTTAGAAAGCTTACTAACAGAAAGCAAATTGCAAGATAATCTTGGAACATGTAGGATAGATTTTAGTTCAATGGTGTTGGAGAGTTTAATTGAGCATTTGCCAGCAATGGGTGAAAGGCTTCCATCAGCAATCTTTACCTTTTGATTTCCAAAACATGGTATATAGGAGTCAAAGAGCTGACTAGCACTGGTCATGTGATCAGAAGCTCCTGAATCTATGATCCAAGGAACTGGAATAAGTTTACAAGAAAAGGCATTAGGAATATCAACTGTTTGTGCTAAGGACACGCTAGAAACCCTAGGTGGCTGGTTGGAATTCAGCAATTTAAGAAGCTGATCAACTTGCTCCTTGGTAAAAATTTGGTCGACCTTCTTGGCTTCATTGGTTGATAGGACTCCACGACCACATTTTTCACTGTTTCTTGTGCTCTTCCAATCTACAGGTTTCCCATTGAGTTTCCAACAATTTTCTCGGGTATGGCGTGGTTTTTTACAATAGTCACACCACACCTGAGGACGATCATGGTTCTACTCTTGAGTCTTGACACATGCAACATTGGTATCAGCAACAATAAGGGCCAAGTTTTCAACAGTTCCAACAGTCCTTTTCTTCCCCAACATGACTCCTCGACGACTCTCTTCACGTTTAACCTCTGAGAAGACTTCTCCAATAGATGGCAGTGGCTGTCTGCCAATAATTCTACCCCGTACTTCATCAAACTCCATGTTCAGGCCAGCAAGGAATTTGTAAATCCGAGAATTCTGCACCATCTTGTTGTAATGGGCTTGATCTTCAGTAATTTTCCACTCATAGGTGTTAAACAAATTCAGATCTTGCCAAAGTCCTTTAAGAATGTTGAAGTATTTGGTCGGATTTCTTCACTTCATTGCCGGATTTCTTCAAGCTTCAATTCGATCTCATAGCATTGGGACTAATTCTAAAAATCAGAGTACAGTTGATTAACATTATCCCATTGCTCCTTCATGGTTGGATAGCACATATAGTTTGCACCAATATCCTCCTCCATGGCATTGACAATTCATGCCATAATCATTGAGTTTTCTGCATCCCAAGTTGCACAGGAGGGCTCAAATTTCTAGGGTGCTTTGGTTTCTCTTGTTAGATACCCAATCTTCCCCCTACCTCTGATATACATGCGCACAGATTGAGACTACCTAAAAAAGTTTTTTTTTTCATTCAACCTAATGCTGGTGATCTGGACAAAGTGTGTGTCAATAGGCTTGGCAGTGGTAACATGTGTGGTTGCCATAGTGGAATCGGAGGAAATTTTTGACATGGTGACAAATGAGAAGGAAGGTTACTAAAGACAAAGATTTAGAGGCTAGGGTTTACAAGGTAAGAGCAACATGGCTCTGATACCATAAAAGCTTCAGAAAAGATGAATCAAAGTTGTAAGATTTATTCACAAAATAGACTGTACAACCTCTGGTCTTTAGAGGGCCGAAAAAGAGAGGAAAAAATAGTAAGAAATAACTATAGATATTTACACCTAGATTATTTCCTTGAATATATATATATATATATATATATATATATTGACTAAACTAATATTGTAAGAAATACAATTGGAAATAGGACCTTGATTTGGTCAATTAATCAGAAAGATTATTTCCTGATTTCTGTGAATCATGTCAGGATTCTCAACAATCCTATTTCCAATTGTATTTCTAAAAAAAAATAATTCTACTTAAACACAAATTAGGAAAACCCATGACCTAATCCAACTCTAATTTAAACTGAATTTGGCTCCACAATCTCAACAATCTCCCACTTGGAGACTAATTCAACATGTCTTCAATTCTTCACTTCCATCAGCAGCAGCATCAACTTCTCTTTCTTCAAGCGAGAAGTCCAACTGAAGTTGTACACAACTTCAGTTTCTCAATGGTAACCACCTTCGTAAACATATCAGTTGGAGTTTTACTCCCTTCAATTTTCTCGAGAGCTATAACTCCTTCCAAAACTGAGCATATGAAATGGTAACGAACTTCTATGTGTTTTGTCCTAGCATCTTTGTTAGGTGAACTACACTTTGATTATCACAATACAAATCGCTTCTCTCATAATTCTGACCCAATTCTTCTAGGAACCGTTGTAACCATATTAGCTCTTTACTAGCTTCTGTCATAGTAACATACTCTACCTTTGTAGTAGAAAGAGCGACAATCTTCTGTAATTTTGAAACCCAACTGACTATTATACCACCTAACGTAAAGACATAACTTATGGTACTCTTGTGGTTATCAATGTCACCAGTCATATCAGTATCCACATAACCTTGTAACTCTAAGTCTGACTTCCTAAAGCATAATGTTGAATCTTTAATACCTTTCAAATATCCAAGAATCCACTTTATTGCTTCCCAATGTTGCTTTCTCGGATTGATCATGTATCTACTATTAGTATATGCCGTAGGAACCAATCGTGTTGTCGGTTTCAGAGCATTATATCTTGTAAATACTCTTTTGAGAATGGAAGAAAGAGTTTTGTTTTCACATGTTGTTTACTGCTTCATTTATACTATTTATAATGCATGTGAAATATTCGGATGATACAGATCTTTTGAAGATCAAATCATCGAAGCATTCCCTACATAAGTAATGTTAATTAGGCAATAACATTGCATAGTAGACATGTTGAATGCCCCCAGTGAATATCATGTGATGGTATTAGTGTGGGTGATTATAAGAGGTATATCACAAGGCATTAGCATGGATAAAAGGTTGATGAACTGTTTATTAAATATGACCGATTACAATGAATCACATGGATATTTAGAATGTGGTCAATGATACATCGTAGGATCGTATACCACTAATCCTTAGACCTGAGACATCATGGTTGGACTCGACATAGGATGCATATGATTCATATGGTGTATATACACGAGACTAATCATGTTTTGTGTAAGAAGCTGGTTTGGTCATATGTTATTCATGTACGAGGACAAGTGATGGTCAAGATGAGATTCGTTGACTTGAAATAGTTTAGTCCCGAGTTCCCAGACGAATGTCAATAAACATTGGAAAAATGAAATCTCTGGCCATAGTACAAAATAGTCATATGAAAAGGAGTTTCATGATGACACGTTCCATTGTATTGATTGACAATTTAGATAAAGATTAAGTTAAGGGTTTTGACATATCATGAACCTATACTTAATCAGGATTAAACGACAGAGGGATTTTATTACATAAAACGTACAATCGGGAAAAAAAGGTTCATTGGAGTTTAACTTCATTGTGGCTTAGGGGTTATGGAGCATTGCTAGATGCCTACCATGATCGGTGGGAGTCTTGATCACAAAGAGTTATGAAAAAATATATCGGATTGCGATATTGGACCCACGGCTAGGTTACAGTGAACCTAAGTGGTCACGCTAAAAAACAAGTATGAGAAGAGAGAGTAATACATATCGTTAAAGGTTAATGATATTCAGATGTAAACGTGTGTGTCTGAATTTATGTATTTGTGAGAAATGATTACTCATGGAAGCTAGCACTTACTAAGGGTAATAAGGTAATCTATTCATCATTGGATTAGATTCAATTATGGACTAAAATATGTTATTAAATTGACTTCAGTAATGAGTCAAATATTAAATGGGATTATTTTATATGCCTTGATTATAAATTTGTTTAAATCAAGGATTTAATATTAAGAAGTTAATATTAAATTGAAATTGTTTCAAGGACTTAGGATCAATAACGATTTAATATTAAGAGTTAATATTAAATTGAAATTAGTTCAAAGACTTGAAATGAATTTGTATTAAGTGTTAATATAGGATTCATATTAATTCAAGGACTTGAGAACAATTTTAAATTATTACAAAATGGTCCTTGTATATAAATAAGTGGTATTCCCAAATTTAATCTAATATTCATTTTTTGATTGAAAATCTATCTCTTAAGCTCTCATGGCCAGCTCTCTCTCTTCTTCATCTTGGGGTGGACTTTACTTTGAGGATTTTCATCAAATTTGTTGAAGATCTTGAAATCCTTCTCAAGTTACAAAAGTTGTAAAGCATAAAAGGTAACAATTTCACCTTTTTAGTTTCAATAACATGTCATATGACCTTATACCATGTTTTACACCAATTTTACCGTTTCTAAGCATGAATTCTTTCACCTACTCACAACTCCCACTACATGTGCTATGTCTGGCCTTGAACACAACTTCAGTTTCTCAATGGTAACCACTTTCGTAAACATATCAGCTGGATTTTTACTCCTTTCAATCTTCTCGAGAGCTATAACTCCTTCTTCCAAAACTGAGCGTATGAAATGGTAACGAACTTCTATGTGTTTTGTCCTAGCATGGTAGACTGGGTTCTTTGCCAGGTGAATTGCACTTTGACTATCACAATACAAAGCGTTTCTCTCATAATTCTAACCCAATTCTTTTAGGAACCATTGTAACCATATTAGCTCATTACTAGCTTTTGTAATAGCAACATACTTCGCCTCTGTAATAGAAAGAGCAACAATCTTCTGTAACTTTAAAACCCAACTGATTGTTGTACCACCTAACGTAAAGACATAACCTGTGATACTTTTATAGTTATCAATGTCACCAGCCATATCAGCATCCACATTACCTTGTAGCTCTAAGTCTGACTTCCTAAAGTATAATGTTGAATCTTTAGTACCTTTCAAATATTTAAGAATCCACTTTACTGTTTCCCAATGTTGCTTTCCTGGATTGCTCATGTACCTACTCACAACTCCCTCTACATGTGTTATGTTTGGCCTTGTACACACCATGACATACATAAGACTACCAATCACTGATGCATAAGGTACCTTCGCCATGTAGTCTCGCTCATGCTCTATTGTAGGTGACTAATCTTTGGATAATTTAAAGTGACTAGCCAAAGGAGTACTTACTGGCTTTGCTCCATCCATGTTGAACCTATTGAGTATTTTCGTCACATACTCTTTTTGTGACAACTTCAAGAAACCCTTGGCTCTGGCTTTGGTAATCCTCATACCAAGGATTTGTTTTGCAGCTCTCAAATCCTTCATAGCAAACTCCTTTGACAATTGCCTTTTTAGCTTGTCTATTTCTTGTTTACAAGCCCTGCAATCACATGTCATCTACATATAATAATAGGATGATATAGGAGTTACCAAGTTTCTTGAAATAACAGCAATGGTCTATTTGGCATCTTAGGAAACCGTTACTACACATGAACCCATTAAACTTCTTATACCACTGTCTAGGCACCTGTTTTAGCTCATATAGGCTCTTTGGAAGTTTGTACACTATTCTCTTCTTTCCTTGTACTTTAAAAACCTGTGGCTGCTGTATATAAATTTCTTCATCCAGTTCTCCATGAAGAAACATTGTCTTTACATCTAACTGCTCAAGATGAATGTCTTCTTTTGCCATTAACCCAAGTACTGTTCTTATTGTAGTCAACTTGACAACTAGAGAGAAAATTTCAGTGTAATCAATGCCTTCTTTCTGCTGAAATCCTTTCACGACCAGTCTTGCTTTATATCGTTTGTTGTCATCATGTTCATCTTTCACCCGATAAACTCACTTGTTTTGCAATGCCTTCTTTCCTTACGGTAGCTCTGTCAACTGTCAGGTTTGATTTGTTAATAATGAGTCCATCTCATTTTTCATAGCTAGCTCCCACTTGATTGAGTCATCAACTTGCATTGCTTCCTCCTAACACTCTAGTTCACCACCATTAGTTAGTAAATATAATTCAATGAAGGGGAGTACCTTTGTGGTGGTCTTATAGTCTTGGAAGATCTTCTAGGTTCAAATACAAGCGTTTGTGGTTCAACTTTTGGAGCTATATTATCTTGATCTTCTTGGTCATTGTCTTGCATGTCATTCCTCAGGAAGTCTTTCAAAGGAACTACCTCTTGCTTCTTCACTTCAGTGTTTGGATTTTCTAACTTCATGTTGAGTCTATCCTTGTACATCACTTCTTCATTGAATATGAAATCTCTTCTTTTTTATAATCTTAAGGTTTTGGTCATCCCAAAAATGATAACCAAACTCAGCGTCACCATAACTAATAAAAAACATTTGTTAGAATTAGCATCAAGCTTACTTCTAAGAGTAAAGTCAATGTGAACATATGCTAAACAACCAAACACTCTTAAGAAAGAATAATTTACCTCTTTGCCACTCCAAACTTCTTCTGGGATCTTACAATTTAGTGGTACAAAGGGTCCTCTATTGAGCAAGTAGGTTGCAGTATTAATTGCGTCAGCCCAAAATGTTTGTGGTAGTCTAACATGCAATCTCATGCTTCTTGCACGCTCATTTAGGGTTCTGTTCATCCTTTCAACGACACCATTCTGTTAAGGAGTTGCAGAAATGGTCTTCTCCATCTTGATCCCATTATTGGTAAAATATTCCTTGAACCCTTGATCAATGTACTCTCCCCCATTGTCGGATCAGAAGCACTTCACCCTTAGGTTTGTCTCATTTTCAACCATGGCTCTCCACTTTTAAAAGTATCAAAAACATCAAATTTATTTTTCAGAAAATAAACTCATACCTTTTTGCTCGAGTCATTAATGAACGTCACATAGTACTTTGAGCCTCCAAGGGATGACACAAGAGCGGGTCCCCACACGTCTGTATGAACCAACTCTAACTTATTTGCCTTTGGTTCCCTTGCTACTTTGAAAGAATGTACTCTTCTCTATCTGCCAAAGATGCAATCTTCACACAAACTATGATAATCGACTTCAACTCTGGTAGTTTTCCCTTTGATTGAAGCTCCTTAATTCCTTTCACGCTCATATGCCCAAGTCTACAATGCCACAAACTCGAGGTAACACTAGCATCTACGACTACAATTGAATCTCTACAACTAGAAGTCATGTAAAGAGTTTCAGTTTTATTTCCACGAGCAACCACCATGGCTCCTTTAGTAACTTTCCATACACTACCTAGAAATGACACACTATGCCCTTCATCGTCAAGTTGCCCAACTTATATTAAATTGTCCATTAATTTTGGTACATGCCTTACTTTCTAGATTTTTCACACAGATCCATTAGTCATCTTCAACCTAACATCAACCATACCGACAATATCCAAAGGCTCTTCATCTGCTAGGTATACCTTTCCATGATTTCTAGCCACATAATTTTCTAGAATTTCACGGTGTGCAGTGGTATGAAATGAAGCTCCTGAATCTAAAACCCAAGAGTCAATAGAATTATCAATAAATAAAAGTAAAGCATCTTATACCTCTTCAGTTACGGCATTGGCGGCGTCATTATCGTTGTTCTCCTCTTTCTTTAATGCTTTGCAATTCCTCTGTATGTGGCCTTTGTTGCCACAATTCTAGCACTCAACTTTTTTTCCAAAGCTGGACTTGCTTCTTTCGTTCCTTCATTTTGATCTTCCTCTACCTCGGTTTAAATTTTTATCATAGCCCCTGCTTCTTGTTTCAACATTCAAAGCATTCAATGTTATCTCACCTGAATCTTTCCTGCGAACCTCCTCAGTGAGAATTTTATCCCTGATATCAGTGAGTTTTAATTTCACACTACCTGTTGAATTACTAACTACTACTCTCATATGCTCCCAACTATTTGGTAGAGAGGCCATAAGAATTAGGGCATGAACTTCTTCATCAAAATCAATTTTTACAAATGACAGTTGATTAATAATTGTATTAAAATCATACCTATGCTCTGTCACGGAAGCACCTTCTTTCATCTTAAGATTAAATAATTTTTTTTCATAAGATGTACCTTGTTATTCACAGAAGGCTTCTTATACATATTAGACAAGATCTTCATCAACCCTATTGTGGTTGTCTCCTTCACCACGTTACTTGCCACGTTCTTGGTCAATGTCAATTGAATGACTCTTAATACTTGTCTATCGAGGAGTGCCCAATCTTCATTTGACATTCTTTTGGGTTTTGCTCCTAAGAGAGGTAGATATAATTTTCTGCCATACAGATGATCTTCAATATGCATCTTCAGAATGCGTAATATGTTCCATCAAACTTGTTGATCCCAAGTGCAGATCCTTCTTCTTCTCTAACCATCACTTTCTTTCTCAAACCTTGCTCTGATACTAGTTGTTGGGGGGATTTAATTGAATATTAGCAAATCCTAAATCCCTGAAATAAAAAAATAGTGCAAACAAAGGACACAAAATAACCACCACAAACACAAGATTTATAGTGGTTCACTCTCCGTATGAGAGCTACGTCCACTTTCTCGCTGCAGAATTTCACTATGAAGAAGTAGAAAAGAAATTACAAGAATCTCTGAAGCCTCACAAATTGGCTCACTCACTAAATCTTATTTGGTGGCTCTCACTCTCTAATTGTGGCTTTGCCTTCTATTCTTTTTGTGATATCTAACTCTATGACTTAACCCCTTTTTATAGGTAATACATGGGACACAGTTCTTAATATGACTCAAATCACATATCCTAATAGGAATTATATTTTAATTTCTAATACAATTATAATCCTATTTCCAATTGTATTCCTAAAAGAAAATAATTCTACTTAAACATAAATTAGGAAAACCCATGTCCTAATCCAACTCTAATTTGGACTGAATTTGGCTCCACAATCTCAACAATATAGACATTTTTCAATATCAAAAATTCAATGTTGTGCAGTGTTGAAGCAAAAATACACCAACTAGAGCGATCTGATCGACCTTGATGAGATCGAAATTGATGTGTGCGTGATTATGGATAACCAGTAATGTATTAACGGAAAATGCAATAAAGTAAATGACACAATGAGCTTTTAAAGTGGTTTGACAAGTTATACTCTTGAGCGTACGTCCACTATTTTTGTATTTGTTGTGAGAACTTACAATAGTAATCCTATAACAATTTGTTAACCCCTTGCTCATCGTTGGAGGGGATTTATATACAAATTTTGTACAAAAGAAATAGCAAAAATAAAGGGATTACAATTAAGATTGAAATGCAACTTTGATATTCTCGCGATTGAGCGTTGAGGTTGCGCTAGAATTGTTGTCGATCTGATCCCTTCCGAGATATCCGGGATCTGAAGTTATTTGTGAGCTGGTTGATCAACTATAAGGATTGGTTGCGACTAACTTGTGCTAGGTCAAGCTACAACTCAACGAGCTTATGTTGGGTCGGATAATCGATCAAGTTGAACTGATTCTGGATCGAGCTATAACCTCGTAATTTTCTGAGCTTGATGGAAAAATCACACACAACAAGCAGAGATGTATACATTGACCTTTCTATTTAAAGAAATTTTGTACGTAATATAAAAATGGATTATTTTAGCTATTAATTTAATTATTCACTCAATTCTAATAAAGGCAAGCTGGATTCTTGATTTCAACGACCTTGCCTTGTGGTTATGGGCGAGTGTGTAACATAGAGGCTGAATATTTATTAAATTTTGATACATTCCTCCCTTCACCACAATATAGTATTAATGTATTTTTAAATTCATTAGTCTATAATATTAGGCTGATTGAACCTACTTTACAGATCTGTAGATTTAACTGGATTAATTAATTGAATTATTTTTGTACTTGAAGTATGAAATAGGTATTGATGTATATCAAGTTGTTGGATGATAAAGACATTTCTAATTTTGTATTCGAAAGGATGTGATTTTAATTCATAAGTTTTATGTCCACAAATAAAAAAAATATTTTAAATAATAAAAAAATGCGGTTCTCTTATCAATCTATATTTCATAAAATTAAAGAGAAAAAATATAATAATACAAGAGTAAAGATAATAATTATTTAATTCTAATTAAAAATCCAAAGCTATATTGCATTGACTAAATACCAATTCTAATTAGGGTAATACTACATGTACAAAGAACCATATAAAGATTTTTTTGTACAAAGTGATGTGTCAGGAGATTAATGAAAGACTGAATATGATGAGTTTGACTTTCTGTATTCACTCTTCTATTCATTTCCTGTCACCTCACTTTGTACAAATAGTCTTTGTAAATTTCTTTGTATGTTTAGCATTATTGTTCTAATTATAACTAGGATAGAGAATGAATCACCGGGGCCCTGGCTGTGACTTTCCAAAGCTGAAGGGGGGAAAGAAAACTGTTTGCTAGCTTCTTCAAGTTTTTGACACCTGTGACCGTTTGCAATCTTATAATGATCCGAGTCTTCCTCACCGTCAAAGACGGGAAGAAGAATCTGCGAATAAAATGATCAAAGGAGCATTTAGAAGCCTGTATATGCGCAACACGTTGTTATGTTTTATTAAGAATGTTAGCTGCTAGACACTCAATACATCTATTGTCTATATACACCATTCAATGTGAAAGCAAAAGAAGAATGCAGCGGCTGCAGCTGCAGGAGTAATTAAATTATTAATTATCAGTATTATGGATGAACATATGAACTTATCTCTTAAAACAAACCGTTTCTTTTTCTTTTGCACGATTAAAGGCGGGTATTACTATTAGTTAAATGAGTGAGTATGAAAGAAAGGAAACTTGTGAATTAATCCAGAAAAGACTGGACTTGATGAATCTGATAAGAAAAAAGGTACATAGCATAGACAGTGGTTGACGTTTGTTGTCTGCAAAATTTTCTAAAGCAAGCACTTCTCTTTTACAAAATGATAACTCCAACCCAACCTAACTCCAACCCAACCTTTTTGAATCTAAACGTTTACGTTTCAACTGGGGTAGGTTTTCACTGTTTTATCTTTTTAAGCACAATTTACCTTCCCCAGTTATTCAACTCAACACAAACCTAATCATATGATCAGTGTTATTATGTCGGTGGAATAGTCAAATTTTTATTTTCCAAAAATCTACAGTAAAGTGCTGCGTTTCGACTTGGTTGTTGGGTAACCAAATGATATGACAAAAGAAGTTTCGTATGATACTTGTTAATTTCCTACAAAAGCTCCACAAATCTTGGAAAAATTTGCATTTTATCACACGTGTCATTCACTTCTTCTCTCCATCTTAAGATGAAGGGAGTCGGTTATTAGGGTACTGTTAGTGTTACCCGCTCCACTTAGGCAATAATCGAATAGCCCATCTTATTAATAATTAAGAACAAATTAAAGCCAACATTGGTCATAAAGGGTGGTAATGTTACTAGCACATTATCATAGTATTGTCCTAATTAAAATGAGATATTAACTATTCTAAGAATTTATTTAAAGAGAAAAAGGAAGGGCTATTAATAAAACACTTAGTAGAGTTGGGGAACATTATTGGATTTACTTTACAAGAAAATACTTAATAAAGTTAGATATATAGTTTATTGTCATTTGATGTGGTTGACTTAATAACACCCGTGCTATTCTTTATAATTCATAGTAAATGACCAACATTGTTCATGAACTTTACACAAAGGGTGGGTTAATTTGAGAAATTTTAATAAGTAATTGACCCATTCCCACCCAAGGTTTGACAAAATCCCAAGTTGGTACCTCTGGTTACATTTATTTCAGATTCTCACCCTTAAAGCGACGGAAAAGTGTTTGATGTAATGGTAAAGGGATAAATTGGTCATTTTGCATGGACGGTGCATGTTAGCAGATTGTCGCCTCTAACAATCCTTTAGCGCACGTTAGCAGACGACGTCTCTGATGTTTTTTGCCCTTTTTCCGGTGAATCTTCCATCCAAAATCACCCTTGTCACCACCATTTGAACCCCCATCCTCCCCTCTACAAAACCTTACCCTTCGCAACCCCTTATCACTCGTCGATCGCCGGCCACAGCAGCCGTGACATGCGACTGGTTTTTGTCGGTTTTCGTCCGTTTTGAACGGCGAAAACCTTAACCACCACCACCATTTGACTCCTCGCATCCTCCCCTACAAAACCCCTAACCTTCCCAGCCACGGCAACTTATCGTTTGTCGTCCACCACTTCACCAAAAAACGGCCGATGAACACAAACTCTCGCCCGGCAAACGGCAACTAAACAGTTGCTGGGGACATAGGGCTTTTATAGAGGGACATAAGGCTTTTATAGAGTTGGAGACGCTGGTTGCAGTGGTGGTATCCAATTGGATTTTCGCCGTCGCAATCTAGCGAAGAACAGTGAAACCCTAAGCCTAATGGCGTCGACGATTATAGGGGCCATTGAGTGGGGAACCATAGGGATTTTGGATGACGGACTATAGGGAAAGTGATTAAGGTGACCAAGGGATTCGACGGCATCGGAAATAGCCCAGATCAGGCAAAAATCGAGAGGGTGTGCAATGACCAAGGGTGTTATTGAGATAATTTGAAAATAAAATGGTGAGTTATAATTTTACTAATTTAAGGGTTAAAACATAATTTATTAATTTAGGGTTAAAGACATTATAGTAGTTACACCCTCTATATCCTAAAAATTGCTAACAGTATTATTTTAAGAGTGAAAATCTTGAATAAATGTAACTAGGATACCAACTGGGATTTCGTCAAACATTGGGTGGAAATATTTCGTTTACTAAATTTTAATATGGATTCATGCATCATTAATGACAACACATGAAAAAGACGCAAGAAACTGAGAGGGTATAACCAGACAAATCTAAATTAAACCGTGTGCTGTATGCTAGAATTCTCTTTGTTAAATGGCAAGTTCGTAAATTCCCATGGGGAAAATTGTAGGAGTTAGTTGGGCCCGAATTGATATGCTGGGCCCAACATCTTGAAAATGTTGGAAATCATTTGTCTTTCCACGGGGACATGTGGGCTAACGTGAGTGGTCACCAAGCTTTGTCTGGACCATTTGGGACAGGGAGTATCTTAAGTCTCATGTATTACTGCATCAATTTTCTATGCAATCAATATGATTGAATTTGAAACTAATATGTTAAAATCTAAACCGAATTAAAATGTTAAAAAAAAAGTTGGATTTTGTTTTATGCTCATGTAAATAATAAAACGCCCAATGGTTTTCTGACAAATGGAGATTCTAATTTCTGGTAAAATCTATCCCTTTTATAAATGAATCTTTTGTTGATGATAATGCTTTGAAAAAGGAAGCAACTAGGAGACTTCCTTAGTCTATCAAGTGGGGCACTACCAATGTAATGTTTTCCAGAACTGGGAAATGGGTAATTTATTGATTATTTTCAAACTGGGAAATATAAAAAAACATTTAATGGTTCTGGTTTATGTTAAGGTATTTGCTCTGATTTGCTTCCATGTGGTGTGCCGCAACAGGCAACGCCCTTTAGACGAGTGTAAAGACTATGTCTCGTTTGTAGGTTGAAAAAGTTGAACCACCAATCTTGAATTAAGACCATATTATGACAATGGGCCATCGTCTATTACTAAATTAATTAAAGTTTATAATGCTTCCTTATAGGTATTCAATTCTTGTCATGTTCATTGAAAAGGAATTTTTAATAATTAACTCAATCCACTCTCATTCTATAGAAAGTTGAATTAGACTTATTTAAAATATCCAAGACTAACGATTAATCACAATCAAACCAATGATAATTTAATAGTATCTCCAAATGACTCTTTAGATGACCCAAACTCTTTATTATAAAAAGTTTATCCATAAAAATAATAATACAATTGACTATTTATTCTTTAAATATAAATTAAAAAGTTGGTTTAGCTCTCTACATCTAGAGAGTCAAATTTTACTCTTTATCCTTATTTTATTTAATAAATTACAAGTTTTTATGTCTTTTATTATTGATTCTTCCTCCTATTAAGTTTTTCTTTTATTTATTAAGTCTAATTTAAAGAGTTTATTAGATTTAAATACAAATTTTATTTTTTATATTTAAAAATTAATAAAAAAATTATTTATATGAAATATACTCTTTAAAATAACAACATCATTGAAACAATGTTTTAAAAGATAATATTAGTGGAACCTGAAACACAAACACGTACTATTTTAAGCATGAGAAACTAATGTAGCACGGAGTAAATTATTGTGGGCATTGGCTGGCCCCAGTTGTATAGTACTTTGGCACTTTGCCAAGCCATTTCATGATAAGATGCAACCCATAAATGGTACGATAAGCAACGTGGGTTAGAATTTAGGCTGGATTTTTTTTTTTTTTTTTACCTGCCCACCAATAATCAACAGGCAAGATAAGTGGACGGCCATGGCCCTCCTCCTCCTTTCTTCAAACACTGAATCTATTGCAAAATTATTCCAATCAAGATGGGGACCATAACACTGTTTTCATACTCAATAGGTGTATAAATGCTGTGTGTTTGTCATTTTCATAAAGCTATTAACTCTAAAGATTCATTATTTTGAGTAGGTATCCAAAGAGCGCCTAAAAAATTGACAAACTCGGAAAATATAGCAGTCCAAGACCCACTTAACAAATTCAAATGTATATGTTTTGCACGTGAGTTGTAACCTTAAGGTCCTCAACTACCATTGTGGACCAATGGATATTCCATTCCCTAATTAATTCATGACTCAAGTCAATCACATTGTTTATTGCTTTCAAATTTTATATAATTTTTTTTATCTGTTCATAAAATAATGTCAGCAATACTCATAACATACAATATAATTCATACTAAATTTGGTATTTTCTTAAGAAAAATGCATTTGTATATTCCAATAGAATCAATTTACCCAGCCCAGTACAACCACCCTTACAGGGCCCAAGCATATTCGATGAACAAGCCCATAGGTAAAATCCAGNAAAAAAAAAAAAAATATGAGTTAGCCCACCTACAAAGTTAAGAGTAATATTAAAATTAAATAATCTTAATATTTATTTATTTATTTATAATATCGTCAATATCCCATTACTATTATTCAATAATTTACTAAATTTATAATGTTTTTTCATAATATAATGTTTTTCATTTTTACTAACTAACATAGAAAATCAATATTCTTCATTAATTAAATACACAAAGAAAAAAAGATATCTTTACACTTGAACTAATAAATAATTCAGCAAAAACTTTGATTTAACTAAATTTTAATTTATAATAAACTAATTAAGAAATAAACTATTTAAGGGTATTTTCGTCTTTTCAATCAAATATTAACAGAAAACACTAATACAATCTGACGAAGGGTGGAAAAGTGTCATTTTGAAACTTAACGGGTAAAAAAGTGTCGTTTCGCCAAACCTTGGGTGAGAAAATGTCATTCCTCCAATAAGTTAACTTAACCTTATTGAAGTATTACTTAGAAATAGCATAAATAATCATATGAGTATTTTTAATTTCTTCCATTCTTCCCATCTTCTAGCTCACGAAATGTCTAATTTTGAGAAAATATTTATTAAAATTACTTATGACTAAACCCATAACATCTCAAAAGATCACTAGTTTATTTACTTTTCCTGTTGGAATTGAACACCGCTATCTAATTAATTTACAACGTACTATATATACAGTAGTACCAACATCTTATCTTCTGATGATTTTGTGAATATTTCTTAAGGTGTTTATTGTTCATATATAGATTTCGAAACCAAAAAATAACTGCATAGTTGGTAAGCTTTTGATCAATGGCATCAAAGCAGATCTTATATCCGTCAAGAGGTGAGTCAAATCGGACAAAGACATTGTCGGATGTGTATGGTATATCAGATATGATTCTACTCATCTTTTGGAAATTGACAGACACTGTAATGTTACTTTTAATTCGAAGATTACTGTGTATGTATATCTAACGGTAGTTTTAATTCGAAGACTATGGTATGTATGTATAAATTATAGTTTTTTATCAGGTAGATCACCCATATGATGAATTTAGTCTTAATCCTGAGTAATAAAACAAAAAAAAAAAAGGAGTGATTTCCTTTATAATAATATCTTTTGAAGTGAAGAACTATCGCTCTTTATAATTTAACTTTTATATGATTATATATGTATAATCAACCCCTTTTGAACATGAATCAAATCAGAGGTTTAATTCACAGAAAGAGAATGTAATAAAGTGAGAAAAGAAGAGAGTAAATAAATCAAAAGTAAAGAGGAGTCGTGTATGCATGAATAATGGACCAAAAAAATATCAGTAGTAAACAGTGATGCATGGTTAATTTTTCTTCTCCTCTATTATTAAACAAATCACGTCAGGGTTTCCTGCTCTACCAAACTCAAACAAAAAGAAAAAAAACAGAAAAGGTAAAGTGATAATACTCAAGGTTGCCCTTGCATGGTAAGACAAGTTACCAACCAGAAAGAGATGGAGGAAGATGGATATGGATGAAAATTGAAAACAAGCCAAGATTCTAATTTCTAAATGAGTAAAGCAAATTTTTATTATGATGTGCATGCAGAGAAGCATTTGGGAGAGAGGGGTGAGTGTGTGTACACTGTACAATATTAGAATTCCACACCGACTAGACACGCTCAAGTCTATTAGATTATAAGAGGGGGTAAACATTCTATTCAATAAGGCTTTATTAGATGATGAGTCAAGCTTATCTCAAATTATATAATGGTATCAAAACCCAAGTTCAGTTGAACTGAGTGTTTGATTAGCGGGTGAGGAGTTAGAGCCGACAATTACCTCTAATAATAGACATGACCCAACATATGAGCTTGATCATGAGAGAAAGTATTGGAGTCCTATATCGACAAAGCACGCTCAAGCCTACTAGGTTATAAAATGGGTAATCCTATTATCTAATAAGATCTTATTGGATAAGGAGTTGAACTCACCTTAAATTTGACCTATAAAAGAGAAGAGAAAAAAAAAAAAAGGAAGAGAGAGAGAGATAGGGAGAAGGGACACCAATTTTTATGTTCCCTATAAAAGCAACCTTGTGAAAAGATAGTAATTGCTTACCTGTTTCTCTATATGCTTAATTAGCTCCCCTTAATTTAAGGTTTGGTTTGTTGGATAAAGATGCTGTCTTTATCTCTTAATTTATCACCTCACTTAATTTAAATTGACACACCCACTTGTATTTTTTTTTATTTTTTAATCTTAAAAGATGTATGAACCAATTTACACATACCTTAACTAATCTCTTCAAACTTTGAAATTGTTGGTCTGGTAAAAGTTTTAGTAGCTACTTCTATTAACAACTGAGGAGAGATTCGAACTTAAAACTTTTTAGAGCATCTCTAAAGAACTCCATATATGATTCAAACTCTTCATTATAAATAGTTTGTCCATAAAAATAAGAGTTCAATAGACTCTTTATTCTTTAAATATAAATTAAAGAGTGAGTTATTCTCTACATCTAGATAATCAAATTTCACTCTCTATCCCTATTTTATTTAATAAATTATAAGTTTCCTTACATTTTATTATTAATTCTCTCTCTTATTAAGTTTCTCTCTTATTTATCAAGTCTAATTTAAAGAGTCTATTAGGTTTAAATATAATTTTTATTCTTTATATTTAGAAATTAATGAAAATATTCTTTATTTATGTGAAATATATCCTTTAAAATAAAAAAATACTATTGAAGATGCTTTTAAAGTCATTATCAAACCGCTCGACTATCTAGATAGAGATAGTTTCTTCTTCTTCCTACTATTTGTTTCCTTATTTTGTGTTACTTGTTAACCCTTCCCTTCCCTTGGTCCCAACACAATTAAACATAATTGATGTCGATGGGGTTTTTCACACCCCTATCATATCAACCTCTCATATCTTCAATACTTTCCTCCCTTTTGTTTTTTTATGCGTAAATGGTGCTTAGGTACCTAAGTTTGATATCCCGTGAGAAGGTTTTGTATGGTTTATGACTATTATTAAATATATTTGTGCATATATACATACAAGGATGTATGCATTGTAGTTTGAAGCTTGGTGAGAGTATTGAAAAGTGGAATTAAATCTTAAATATTTCTCATAATTCTAAATCTGAAAACCCATATGATGATGGATCATCATAAGATAATAGGAAGACACTAAAACATTATGGTATATGAATTGTTTACTCAAATTAGACCCCATTTAATGAAGGAAGGTCCATATTAATGGAGGTTGTTTTCTGTTTATTGAAAAGTATCATTAACTTTGATAATGGTTTCATTATTTATGATTGTCTTTTGGCTAAACAAAGGAAGAGTACATGTATATATACAAGTGGTGACCCAACAACTCCATATTGTTTATTCTTTTCCTAATCAATGATTGGTAAGAACGGGGCCTAGCTAAATGTTCCATCAAATGAACATTTCAAAACATTAATTTCAAAACAAATAATTGAGTTCCAAATGTGGAACTTTATCCCTAGAATCCAAAAGGGTTCGATTATTAACTCCGAACATATAAGGTTAGGCTATGCTTAATTATATTAGACTCAACAATCTAACATTTAATAAATAAATTAGAATATATTAGACTATGTTAAATATGCATGTAATTAAAGGGAAGCATATATAAACAACTATTTGGTGGCTTGATGGTGAAAGAACAAAGGGTAATCTATCATGCTCTCTCAAGTTCGAGCCTCCTTGATGGTAAAAGAGTAATAGGAGGATCTAACATACCCCTAATTATGGGTGGGCAAAATTTTAGGATAGAACTTGAACTGACGGGTATCCGGGTGTCGGCTCTGATTCCTCGGAACCAGTCGTAACAGGGTAGGTTTCGGTTCCAAAAAATTGGAACCGATACTGTACGGTTCCGGTCCCGGTTCCACATCAAAGGAACCGAAAACCAGGACTAAATTGATATAATATTAAAGAATAGGGGTTTTTTTTTATATATTTTGCATATGGGGTTTTTTATATTTTGCATATCATACAAATATATAAGAAAATTTTGATTTTTTTTTATCTTAGTATCAAAAGTCTTATTTATTTTCATTAAAAGATTAGTTTTTCAAAATATTCTTATTAATATTTAAGTTTTACTTATTACTTAATTAAGTTTTACTTATTTACGTTAAATAATAACTTTTAAATGTTTATTATCGGTGAAAACAAGCAATTAAATACTTGTAATCAAGTATCAAACATCAAGAAAATATAAACAAATATATTATTTAATGTTTTGCACTTAATTGTTAGGGGTGTAATTGTAATTTTATAAGGGTTTATTTTTCATTTTAAAAAAATAGGGGGTAATTGATATTTTTTAGGGTACCTGGAACCAGAACCGGAACCTGTAACACAAGTTCTGGTTCCAAGTTTTTAGGAATCGAAACCAACGGTTCCGATTCTGATTCAAAATCAAAGGAACTGGTCGGTTCCAATTCCGGTTCCTTTGATTTTGGACGGGTATCTGGACCCGTTCATTCCCTATCCTTAATAAGGGTGGCCATTGGAACTCTTACTCAACTGATAATTCTAAGATCCTAAGGGATTAGTTGAGGTACGTGCGAGCTGGCTTAGATACCTTCGATCATAAAAAAAAAGTTGTTCTAAGTCCTAAAAGATTAGTTGAAGTATACACAAACTGATCTAGATACTATCTGTCATTACTCATTAATTTAAAAAAAAAAAGGAAGTACATATATGTGCACTAGAATTGATTATTACGATGAAGCTTAGGAAGTGATTAACGAATGAGAGGTAGGGAACTAATAATTTATATAGCCGTATAAAGTTGAAGAATGGAGATGGTGATCATAAAATATTTTGACAATTTGTCCTTAGCGAAGACAAGGTCCACTTCATATTAAACTTTATATTAGGGAGGGGATGTATTTATACATCAAATTTATATATTAATATAAATTTATATGTCAAGGTCCCACGAACAGGCTGCAAAGCTAACAAGTTGGGTGCATGATTGAATTATCCTCAGGTCGTGTTGAAACATTTAATTATATAACATTATATTGTTGAATTTTATACAACAATTCATATGTGGTATATTTTGTCTCCCTCTTTGTCTAGCAAGCTAGTACTGTGCTTTGGTACTAAAAATGGGTTTCTTCAACATGTCAATAACAACAGTGAAGTACTATGCTTCATCCATATGTATAATAAATATATATGCTGCATCTTTTATCTCTTTTTTTTTAATCAGGGTGTTCAAGCCAGTTTATACACACCTTGATTATTAAAAAAGAGGACTATAACACGAAAACTTTTCAGAAGGTTACCCATCCTAATACTAATACTGTTCTTGCCCAAACATACTTCATTTCGAAGTTCTGATGAGATCCGATACATTAGTGTTGATATGGTTACACCCTATGCTACATCTTATTGATCATTCTCTTCTGCAAAAGTTTTGATTTCTTCTAAAATTCAAATAAGAAACCGTGATGTGAAAAATAAATATTGATTCTAGTTTTAAAAATCAGAGAGAGTGTTAGTGATAATCCTTGTTCACTCGACACATATCATAAAACGGTAGTACTTGTGGCGTAGTTGCAGTTGCTAGCACTTCTAAAATCAGAATATCCTCCTGTTGAAATTTTTTATAAATCTTATGCACATCTTATCTCATCTTAGCTCATCAAATCTCTATTTCTTTATCCATTAACTATATGAACAGGAAGGAAGTCCCTAGGTTGAAGTAAAAATATACAGCAGAAAAAATGAATGATATGATGGAGAATTAGAGTGAGCATGATTTCCATGAGGGGGAAGTAAAAGTTTGAAAAATCAAAAGGTGTCGACAAGATCACAGCTTTAAATCAAAGATGGGCAAAGGCGAAGGGAGCACATCATCTTTCAACTCACCACTCAAATCCACCACCCCCATTCTGATATGACCAATTTTTTCTCCATATTTAAAAGAAAGCAACATCGATCATCTGTCCCTTTCCACCAAGATTTTATTTTCATATTTCCATCAGAGAATAATGCTATCTAAATTATTGCCGCTTTAATTTTTTTAATCCATTTGACGTAATATCATCCTTATATATATATATATATACTTTCTTATACCAAGACACGGTTATCACTCATCAACAAGATTCATCGCTCTAGCTTTGACAATGATTTAGGTGAGTTTTTCACTTGTAATGACGTAATATACAAAGACTTTCTCTTATTCTCGTTGGGTTAAGGTTTTACTAAATATATTAATTTATGGTTGGTAGGAGATCATATATAACGAAAAACATACTTCCCAGATTAATAATTATTGATAGGTGATTTTGATACCAACGAAATACACGTGTCAAATGTTGAGTTGGCCTAAAAGACACAGGTAAATGGAAAGGAAAATGACACTAAATGCAGTGAGAAAGGAGTTTTAAAGTGGTTCGGATGCTAAGGAAGCAAATCCTATGTCCACTGATGTTTTTATTAATGATAAGGGTCGGGTCGTTTTAGACGGCTATCAAAGACTATCTATTCTAGAGAGAGAGAGTTTTGTCAAGAATAAAATGTGTGAATCCCCTTAATGAGAGAGGAGCTCCCATTTTATAGTGAGATGCCTTGAGGTAATGATTATTGAATCTGTAAGTTGGTGGGATGATCCGTGCAAATCCTTCTTTTAGAGTAATTCACGTGATTTGCTGCAGGGATTGGACACGCGGGATCATCACGACTCTTGGCCGGCCTGACGTGCTCCCATTATTCTGACGGAAGCAAGCTATGGGTGTTACCATGATCACACGACGCGGCTCCGCCAGAATGCCAGTAAGCTCTTCCTGAGGTTTGACCTTTCGCACTTAACGGGGTGCCACGTCAGCCTTATTTTCCCAGGCATAACAATAATATAAAGATAAAATCACGGTTTTATTAAATATATTAACTCATCGTGTTAGGAGATTGTGTAACAAAAAACATACATTCGAGATTAATAATATATAAATAAAATAACGTCACACAAAAGACACTATATTTACGTCGTTTGACATGACTCGTCTACATCTACGAATGAGAAAAATCTACTATAGTTTTATGAACACGATATAATAAGTATACAACACTATAAACCTGATACATAATCAACCTAGTACCTTGAGCAAAAACAATCTCAATTTCTAAGGCGCTCTATCATAGTGTTTAATAATCTTTACGTTAAATACCTTATGTTCTTACATTCTCTCGTAACCTTGAATTAGTTCGCACTTCTATATTTATATATAGTATATGAGACATTCTATTTTTAATATAATTCATATTTTAATTCTTAATAGACTCCTATAATTCTATTATCTAGAACTGTATTCATTATTAAATAGAAACAAATAGGAAAACAAGCCACAATATCCTAACAATCATAATCAAGATAAATATCAACGTTACAATCGAGGTTGCTTCATGTTTAAAATAGAGACGTAACCACTTGGTGTGTGACTAGATGACAAGACTTCTGGGTGAGTTATCCATAGATTTTATGTTCGAGTCCCACATAGTAATCACCTATTACATTTGTGACTTCCTTAATCTATAGTGTTTATAGAATATTTAATAGATTTTGAGGATTAATTAAGCATATAAATTGGTCTAAACATCCGTTGTCAAAAAAAAAAAAAAAAAAAAAAAAAGAGAGCGAGATGATGGTGGAAGAAAATCAATAGGATAAAAGCAAAGGAATGATAAAAAGGAAAAGAAATTTTGAAGTTAAAAAAAAGAAAAGGAACAAAGCACATCGGAAAGAGGAATCTTTAAACAGTGATGAATGATTACAAAAACAAAAAAAGAGAAAGAAAAGAGAACATTTTTACTGAGAATCATGAAATAAAAGAGACAAATAAAATTCTGAGATGCATGCAGTGAAAACTAGAAAATAAAAAAAAGGAAGAGAGAAGAAAGAAGAGAAAAACAGGGACAGGACAAGTTGTTTAAGTTTTAAGAGAAGAAGCCAGAGAAACCCATGTGCTTCCTCCTTGAGTTTGCATGAAATGTCTCACCAAATTTTAATGGTGCAGGCACTGGCATGAATCATTCATATGGGGTCCCGGTCCCTAGCTATTCCCTCTCTACATCTCATTAATAAATTATAAATTTAAGTCAGACTTACACGAAGAGAGAGACACCAGGCCTGGGACGTGGGCTTTCGTGGATGTGACTCTGCCTTGTTGCATTTGTCTCAGTTTACTTCCTTAAACCTGCTGGTTAATTATATATACGTATGCATAATACTGTATATATATATAGCCTAGAATTCCCCAGCATTATAATTGAGCTCAAAATGAGGCATCTGTCTCCCTTATCCTATCATCTTTTCATTATTGATGTGATGTATTTTTAGATGATTCACTGATGATTGATCAAGTTTAGGAGAGTTCATTCCAGGAGAAGATTCTATATATATATATATATATATATATATGATGTTCAAAGTCTTATCTGTGCTGAGAAAGACGGATCGTCTTAGTGAGAAAATGTTGAATGACATGTCGTCCAAACAGTCCAAACATCATGTTGTTACTTGTTCAATCAAAGATGGAATCTGTAAAGTTAAATTTATGAGCAGAAAATGAATTAGGGATAGGGCCAAGTTTCAGTTGCAGCCACAGCCACAGCTAGCCTCCCAACCAAATAGTAAACCAACCACACTTAATTCATAAATTTTGGTGTGTGAGTGTGACGAATATGTGGAGGACCATGATTAGAATGATAGCTTAAAGGTTCCATATTCTTCATTTTTATAATCAATCAAGATAATATACATTCTTTTTCAGATCAAATAGAAAAATTTCAAGTCTCTTTCATGTTATTGTCACCCATGAGTTGAATAAAATACTTGTCTATATAGAATTGATAAAGTACTTGATCAGCCTACTACGATCAACTACAAGAATTTCTCATTAAAACAATACCCAATTGATGCCTTATTGTCCTTTTTGTTGAAACCGGGTATCTTCATGTATAATATGAAAAATTCTTGAAATTTTTTAATGTATAAAGTATGAACTGAAGATGGTTAACCAGTTGCTAGCTTTGATTTGGAATTTGTTAAGCTAATCATCGGTTGCTATAGATAAGGGCTTACTCAATTTTGAGGATTTTAAGGGACAAAGTATTGGGCTAGGCCTAGTTCTATTCTGTATGATTCATTGTCCATGGTTTGTGGAACACCCACATCAACCAATTGCTGGTCCATTTTAGCCCAATTCAAGGTGCAGTCAAAATGAAAGCCTGCAAAATTGAACTTGGAGAAGAAAAGGTTTTGTTTGGAGCCTAGAGCCAATCCTTTTGTTTTGCAGCACCTGGAAATTGCAATTGATAATAATTTGGCAGGATGGCAGTGACAAAATCATATTGGTCTTGTGCTAACTTTTAGACTAAACACATTTGAGATTATGCAAAAAACCAAATACTCTTCAATAAAGGACTGCTCTTCACAAACTTATCAAACTAAGTTTTGATTCATTTCAATCTCTCAGTTCTTGACCCTAATACTAACAGTTGCATTTAGTTCTGCTGAATACAGGGGCATAGAGTAGATGTAGTTTTCCATTCAGCTTGAATTCAATCAAGAAATAATCACAAAAGGTTTCCAACAAGGAGCAGCAGATTTTTTATACACAACTTCAATGTACAAATTCATAGACACGGACAAGAGAAAGTGTTTTCTAAAAAATAGGTGTCTTACAAGCTGCTCAGAGATATCAAAATGAAAAAGTTCTGTCCTCAAGCACAAAGTTTCTATTGAGCTAAAGCTGTTCTGCACAATGCACAATATGTATAGATTTACAGTGACAACATTTGGATATCTATATCAGCATTTTAGTATCTACAACAGTTAAGCTACTCCTGTATTCCTGACTCAGGTAAATTATTGACATTAGTGGATGGAAGATAATCTTACAAAATCTTTCACTTTGGTTATTCAGCTTGAGATGCAGATGATACCATTGCTTCAACCGCGTCCAAAGTCTGTCCTTGATCAGCATTCATTATATGATCATGTCTGTTTGCTTGACAATCTATAATGGCAGGATGGCAATTTCCTTCCCGTGATGCTACCATTTTCCCATTTCCACCAATATCAGCGTGTGACGATGGCCCTGCTTGTGGATCAAAGCATGGTAGATCACTCTGACACCGAAGGCCAATTGTTCCACCAGTAGACAGCACACCACAATCATCTTCCTTCCAGACAGTAGAGGTATCACACTGCTTTTGGAATGGGAAAATACCCAACTCATCATCAATTTTTGCTTTAAGGTGTGCCAAAAGGCCTCTCAACCTCGCAACCTCAGCTTCAAGAATTGCTTGCCCCTGCAATTTCCTGACTAGTTGTTGGTTCAACAAGCGCAATTTCTTGACTTCCTCTTCTAAATAAGCTGTGTGGGCCTTCTTTTTCTCCCTATACTTTCGAACAGCTTCTCTGTTACCCTTTGGCCTTCTTGGTTTTAAACTAGAATGCTCCCCATCATTCGAGTGATCGTGATCGTGATCGTGATCTTCTTCAGATGGAATAACTCGAGTGTGTGTATGGTAGCATGTATGCGTATGAACCGCCAGATCAGGACCAGGTGGGTTGCAAGTGTGAGTGTGAGTACATGTTCTAGTGGTCTTCAACAATTCATCGAGAAATAAGTCTACAGAAGCAGAATTATCTGTATTTGGCATTAGAGCTTTATCTGAAAGCTCTACCTCTCCATTATCCATGTGTTTATGCATAACAACAAAAGTGAATGAACTTACCTGAAACACCCAATTATCTTCACACGACTACTCCAACAAGGCAATAATCTCTATGTAAGACTAAACTAATTAATGTTCTATAGAACCAATTCTTACTATTCTCAATCAAAAGTCAAAAGTATGATTCTGATAATGGAAATAATATTATTAATTTCAAGAATATATGCAAAGAATCACAGCCAGCATGCAGAACATTATCCATTAATTGTCCACAGCATCAATTGTCATATTTAACACACTAACAAGCACAGGAAAACCCTGAAATCAATCAAGAGTTGAGGGTCAAACATAAGAAAACTAAGCTTGATGAGTAATCTGAAGAATATCCAGATGGAGATTCTTGGCAAGAAGATAAAAGCAAAGCATAAAGGCAAGAGTTTTGAAGTGGAACTCAGTCAACTACTGAAGAGAATCGAAGCTTCAAGTGGGGCAAGATGATAAAGTTGTGGACTTGAACAGAACAAGAAATAGAAAAAAATCTGGATTCTTCGGTATAACTTTTGTAAGTTTACCTGATTTTTTTTCCAGTGAGATTCTATCACTATGATGATTTCACCCATCAGCCACCTTCACCCATTTCTGATTTACAATTGTACACTATTTTTTGGTTTTATCTGTTTAAAACATGTATGAAAGTCAACTTTAGGTAGCGTAACCTGGCCAAAAAAAAAAGAAAGCACAAGGGTAGAGATAACAGTGGTTCAGAAAATAAGAGAGAATTTTGTCATTGATTATTTTTTATTTGGCTTTCCATTGATTCTGTCGTCATTTTATATCATATTTCGAATGTCGAATCCATTGACTTTTTAGTCTTATAACTAATAATGTTATCCCCTATAGTTTTGGACTAAAGTGTTTTGTTTCTGTATTTTTCTAATATCTGAACAGTCCTTTCCATTGCACAAACAATTACAAGACATTCATTAACTAAGACTAATTATTCCCCTGGAATGGGAGGAGCAAATGCATGCTTTACAACAAGGCTGCGGCCCATTAAATGCATTTCTTTTAACCACCCCATTCAAATTCAGCTGAATAAAGAACATCTTGTTCTTCCAATTAGCATCAAAAGCATCTTTTAAGAAGGTGGGTGAGACTCTGCAGCTTAGATACTAAAAGTATAGGCCGAACGACTTGCGCATATTTAAGGTTTGTCAAAACGATAAGTTGGTATCTAAAAAGTTTTGAAATGACAAACATGTACCTTCCGTCATGTGTTATTAGTGATTTCTGTTTGTTAATAGTGAAAAGACTAAAATGCCCTTGAAGTTTGATATTTTAGTTTTTTAAAAATTTCTAAAAAACCCCTTAGGTTTGCTAATTTAACTAAACACCCCCATATATAAAAGGTTTGTTAAATGACAAAAACACCCCCACCACTGCAGTGCCAGATTCCAGCCACCACCATCGGAATCTGGCCGGAAATTGCGTTACGACACAGACCCTGTCGGATCTGTGTCATAACGCGCTGATCTGGCCTTTTTCGGCCAGATCCATGGTTGATCTAGCTGGAAAAGGCCAGATCTGGCCGTCGAGGCAACAGATGGAGTTATGCAGCCTTGACGGCCAGATCTGGCCTTTTTCGGCCAGATCCGTGGGTGATCTGGCCGGAAAATGCCAGATCTATGGCTAGATCTGGCCGTCATGGCCGCAAAACTCCATCTGTGGAGTCGACGGCCAGATCTAGCCGTAAATCTGGTCTTCTCTGGCCAGATCAGCCATGGATCTGGCCGAAAAAGGCCAGATCGGCGCTTTACGACACAGATCCGACGGGGTCTATGTCGTAACGTAATTTCTAGCAAGATTCCGACGGTGGTGGCTGGGATCTAGCCGCAGGTGGTGGGGGTGTTTTTGTCATTTAACAAACTTTTTATATATGAGGTGTTTAGTTAAATTAGCAAACCTAGGGAGTTTTTTAAAAATTTTTAAAAAACTAAAATATCAAACTTCAAGGGCATTTTAGTCTTTTCACTGTTAACAAACAGAAATCACTAACAGCACATGACGGAAGATACTTGTTTGTCGTTTCAAAACCTTTTGGGTACCAACTTATTGTTCTGGCAAACCTTGGGTATGCGCAAGTCATTTGGTCAAAAGTATATTCCAAAGAGATAAAAAAAAAATCACTTTAATTCTTTATGTATAGATTCACAAATGGAACATGATATTTTCATCCTCCTTATTTCAGTTTTGGCATATTTAAGATTGAGCTGGGATTAGTGCAATTCGGCTAATGTGGGTAAACTCTGAAACAAGATTTCAGGAGAGAAATAGAGAGTTGGTTAGCAAACTTAATTGGCTCAAAATGTTTGGTCAAACAAAGTTGACAATGAAGTATGAACAACATAACAAAGATTTAGGGAAATGCCACATTTTCAATATTGTCTTGACTAGCAAACGTGTTAACTCCGTATTGAAAATGTTAAGAGTTTCTTTTGCGTAAAGATAACTATCTCTTCTGGGTTCAACTTCTCTGTAACCAAAACTACAATATCATTTTACTTTGTTGCTCTCATTCTTTGTCATCTATCTTCTGGGGAAGACAGAAAGGTCAAAATCAAGACTAATTTATAGTGATTAGATCAAGAAAACTGGCTGGTTGCAAGCAACTACAAATGGTTCTTATTGCAGAAAATCATCCATCTCATTCAGAAAAAGAATCTGGTTAATCCATGAAATCATTGAGTTGGCGCTAGATTATGCACTCTGACATCCATGTCAAGGGGACAAATGTAAAGAGATAAATCAACCAAAGCTTCATCTCATAGTCACATGGCTATTTCTAGTTCTGCATTTTTCTTCCAAGCTGTGTCAAACTGTCAACAATTTCTCTTTCAAATTTAGCATATAAAATAATTTATAAGATTTAAAATAAAAGTTTAATTAATTTAAACAATTTTTTTTTAATTACAAATAGGGTTGGGTGACAAATGAAAGAACAACTGAAAGTACAAGCATTTAGATCACGAGGTACAAGTGCTCCAAGCGTGGTTGGATTTTTCTAGTAAAGCAACTATTTTTTTTTTTCAATATTCAACAGAAAATAAAGAAAATACAATAAAAGTTGGATTTTTTCTTGGCTTTGAGAGGAAGAAGAAGCTTTCAAGCAACCGAATTCTTCTCTCTATAAGTTCCATTGCAATCCTTCACACTCTAATGAAACTTCTGTCTCCAAATTAAAGGTAAAATAACCAGACATTTTATAGTATTTGTTTATTGATTACGTTTACTTGATTTTTATTTTTAAATTTTATTGGTCTGGTGATTTGTATGTTGTAGTAAGCAATTGTAAACAAGTGTATGAGCTTATACTTTTCTTCTCTCTCCTTTTTTTGGTGTGAATTCAAGGTTAGTTTATTTAAAATCTAGTTCTAGTAATTTCTGGTTATGTCTGGTTTGCTTTTTCTATTTTTCTTGAAAGTCTGTTTGGTTGCTAGGAAATGATGGAAAAGAAAGAAAATAAGACTTTAGAAATTTTTCATTGATAATTTTGAGTTGAGAAGGATGATTTGTTTTTTGATTTGGCCTAAGAATTGTGTTGGATTGGGTTGTGCTATTTTCTTAAGCTTTTGGTAACTAATATTATATGAATCATAACGTTAAATTTGTTTTTTGTTTTTTATTGTTCATTGTTTCCTGCAACTAGATAGAGGGTCAAGTTAAACTATTGCTCAAGTATTTGCTTTGGGTGATCATTACAGTAAAAAGTTTCTGGGTATGGAAATTATCTCATACAATTGCCCGCTGAGCTGTCATGTTGTAAACTTGAGGTGGAAATTTGTCGAGAGAAGTTCGAGTTCATGCCAGTCAAAGCTTACATCATTTAGGAAACACAATANAAAAGTATATTCCAAAGAGATAAAAAAAAAATCACTTTAATTCTTTATGTATAGATTCACAAATGGAACATGATATTTTCATCCTCCTTATTTCAGTTTTGGCATATTTAAGATTGAGCTGGCCTGGGATTAGTGCAATTCGGCTAATGTGGGTAAACTGTGAAACAAGATTTCAGGAGAGAAATAGAGAGTTGGTTAGCAAACTTAATTGGCTCAAAATGTTTGGTCAAACAAAGTTGACAATGAAGTATGAACAACATAACAAAGATTTAGGGAAATGCCACATTTTCAATATTGTCTTGACTAGCAAACGTGTTAACTCCGTATTGAAAATGTTGAGTTTCTTTTGCGTAAAGATAACTATCTCTTCTGGGTTCAATTTCTCTGTAACCAAAACTACAATATCATTTTACTTTGTTGCTCTCATTCTTTGTCATCTATCTTCTGGGGAAGACAGAAAGGTCAAAATCAAGACTAATTTATAGTGATTAGATCAAGAAAACAGGCTGGTTGCAAGCAACTACAAATGGTTCTTATTGCAGAAAATCATCCATCTCATTCAGAAGAAGAATCTGGTTAACCCATGAAATCATTGAGTTGGCGCTAGATTATGCACTCTGACATCCATGTCAAGGGGACAAATGTAAAGAGATAAAACAACCAAAGCTTCATCTGATAGTCACATGGCTATTTCTAGTTCTGCATTTTTCTTCCAAGCTGTGTCAAACTGTCAACAATTTCTCTTTCAAATTTAGCATATAACATAATTTATAAGATTTAAAATAAAAGTTTAATTAATTTAAATTTTTTTTTTTTTCAATTACAAATAGGGGTTGGGTGACAAATGAAAGAACAACTGAAAGTACAAGCATTTAGATCACGAGGTACAAGTGCTCCAAGCGTGGTTGGATTTTTCTAGTAAAGCAACTATTTTTTTTTTTCAATATTCAACAGAAAATAACGAAAATACAATAAAAGTTGGATTTTTTTCTTGGCTTTGAGAGGAAGAAGAAGCTTTCAAGCAACCGAATTCTTCTCTCTATAAGTTCCATAGCAATCCTTCACACTCTAATGAAACTTCTGTCTCCAAATTAAAGGTAAAATAACAAGACATTTTATAGTATTTCTTTATTGATTACGTTTACTTGATTTTTATTTTTAAATTTTATTGGTCTGGTGATTTGTATGTTGTAGTAAGCAATTGTAAACAAGTGTATGAGCTTATACTTTTCTTCTCTCTCCTTTTTTTGGTGTGAATTCAAGGTTAGTTTATTTAAAATCTAGTTCTAGTAATTTCTGGTTATGTCTGGTTTGCTTTTTCTATTTTTCTTGAAAGTCTGTTTGGTTGCTAGGAAATGATGGAAAAGAAAGAAAATAAGACTTTAGAAATTTTTCATTGATATTTTTGAGTTGAGAAGGATGATTTGTTTTTTGATTTGGCCTAAGAATTGTGTTGGATTGGGTTGTGCTATTTTCTTAAGCTTTTGGCAACTGATATTATATGAATCATGACGTTAAATTTGTTTTTTGTTTCTTATTGTTAATTGTTTTCTGCAACTAGATAGAGGGTCAAGTTAAACTATTGCTCAAGTATTTACTTTGGGTGATCATTACAGTAAAAAGTTTCTGGGTATGGAAATTATCTCATACAATTGCCCGCTGAGCAGTCATGTTGTAAACTTGAGATGGAAATTTGTCGAGAGAAGTTCGAGTTCATGCCAGTCAAAGCTTACATCATTTAGGAAACACAATATTTCGTGTACTAGGATTCATTTCAGAAGTGGGTTTCCAAGATATTCTGATAGTAACCAGTTATACTTAAAGAATCTTGATCATGGGAAAGGTTCTCATTCATTAAAAGCTGTTGAAGGGTTTAAAAAGGTCTTTTCAAAGGTATCGAGTGGGAACTATGATGGATATGTAATTGGTGGGGAAGAGGGTGCTGGAAATATTTCGAAAGATGGGGCACCGATACCCAAGGTTTTAATTCCAGGCTTGCCANCTGCAACTAGATAGAGGGTCAAGTTAAACTATTGCTCAAGTATTTGCTTTGGGTGATCATTACAGTAAAAAGTTTCTGGGTATGGAAATTATCTCATACAATTGCCCGCTGAGCTGTCATGTTGTAAACTTGAGGTGGAAATTTGTCGAGAGAAGTTCGAGTTCATGCCAGTCAAAGCTTACATCATTTAGGAAACACAATACTTTGTGTACTAGGATTTATTTCAGAAGTGGGTTTCCCAGATATTCTGATAGTAACCAGTCATTCTTAAAGAATCTTGCTCATGGGAAAGGTTCTCATTCATTAAAAGCTGTTGAAGGGTTTAAAAAGGTCTTTTCAAAGGTATCGAGTGGGAACTATGATGGATATGTAATTGGTGGGGAAGAGGGTGCTGGAAATATTTCGAAAGATGGGGCACTGATACCCAAGGTTTTAATTCCAGGCTTGCCAGATGAATCCAATGGTGAATGTGCTGCACCTATAAGTAGTTGCTTCTGGGAGTGGAAACCTAAATTTACTGTGCATTATGAGAAGGCAGGGTGTGAAAATGTAAATTCCCCACCTGTGCTGTTTCTTCCTGGCTTTGGGGTTGGTTCTTTTCATTATGAGAAGCAACTGAAAGATTTGGGCAGGGACTATAGAGTATGGGCAATTGACTTTCTTGGGCAAGGCATGTCATTGCCATTTGAAGATCCTACTGCACGGTCTAACAAAGGAGGTACAACAGAAAGGAAGGATAAAGTGTGGGGATTTGGAGATGACGTTGAACCATGGGCGAGTCAGCTTGTTTTTTCTATGGATTTATGGCAGGATCAGGTTCGTTATTTCATAGAAGAGGTCATTCGTGAACCAGTATATATTGTGGGGAACTCACTTGGAGGATTTGTTGCAGTTTACTTTGCTGCATGCAACCCTCAACTAGTGAAGGGTGTTACATTGCTTAATGCAACACCCTTTTGGGGATTTTTACCCAATCCTGTTAAGTCTCCCAGACTAGCAAAGATATTTCCATGGTCTGGAACATTTCCTCTTCCTGCAAGTGTGCGGAAGCTCACAGAATTGATGTAAGTTTTTCTTTAATTGGTTAATTAGATCATATGATGTTATTTGTGAACCTGTATACTTTTAATTCACCTGAGGTATTTTTCAATGAAGATCTGGTAAAGTATTCTTTTTTATGTTTTTAACTTGTAAATTCAGAAAAAATAGGTTTTATGGATGTTGGTAATGTTTAATAATATGTTATCTGGATAAAGCAATTGTATTTTCTCTTTTCCACTCTAGTTCAACTTATTGTTATTTTTTGTCATTGTAGTTGGCAGAAAATTAGTGATCCGGGAAGTATTGCCGAGGTACTTAAACAGGTTTATGTAGATCATTCTACTAATGCAGACAAAGTTTTCTCTCGTATTCTTGAGACAACCCAACATCCTGCAGCTGCTGCATCATTTGCGTCAATTATGTTTGCTCCACAGGGACAATTATCCTTCAGGGAGGCTTTATCTAGGTAAGTGGTACTGAAATCTCCAACTGTGAGAAAATATATTCCAGTCTTGTATTACCACTTTTCCTAGCTCCAAGTTAAGTGTTTCCAGTTCTTTATATATTTAGGTGTCAGATGAATGATGTTCCAATCTGTCTCATGTATGGAAAAGAAGACCCCTGGGTTAAGCCTATCTGGGGCCTTCAGGTGAAAAGGCAGCTGCCTGAAGCTCCATACTATGAGCTCAGTCCAGCTGGTCACTGCCCTCACGATGAAGTTCCTGAGGTATGTAGCTTGTTGCTAATCAGTGAAGCAGTGTATTTGATAAAGCGGTTGTCTTGCGCCAGTATTTTCCTCTTGGCCTTCTTTCTTTTCTTCTTTGACATTGGACTGTCATCGTTTATACAGGTTGTGAACTATTTGCTGCGTGGGTGGATAAAAAACCTGGAGTCCGAGGGTTCAGTGGTGTTACCTCTGCTTGACGACATAGACAGAATTCAGTATAGCATTGCCAAGGACTTGGAATTTGTTAGAGAAGGATCAAAAAAATCAGTAAGAGTACAATTCCATGGATCCAGTTTCTCACTCTGGAACCGGATTGGCTCCTTTATTACATCTCGCTTTCAGAAATTAGAGACTAAACCTTGATCACTGACACAGAGCTTACTTTTAGTTCTCCAGAAGTGATGTAAATTCTTAAATGTAACATATTTGTTTGATGTATCATAGAAAAGATATCAGATTAATTAAATGATTCATAGTATTAAATTATCTGAAAGTTGTTCTGTTGACTTGGGAGTTTTAACTTACTGTTCCAATCAGTTATTAAATATAACATCACATAAAATAACTGAAGCTCTTCATAGATTGACTGTGAGCATACATGAAATAACTTATTTTATCTAAAATGATGAGAAGATTATATGCCTGAAAAAAAAAATGTACTTTGCCAGTTTGCCCGAATGGTTGGAGTTGACTTTCAGCTAAATTATAAAGCTCTGACAATCTCTTTAGCTCTCCTTACTTTCTCCAAGAGTTTCCAAGTAATTTCAAGGAAACAATGTTACAAATACACCTTCACCTTTTATAATGCAGTGTCAGGGAACCTTCAGTTTTCATAATGCAGTTTCTAGGAACCTCGACTCTTTTATATAATGCATTTTCAAGGAGAGTGGGATTCTGGACCTTGTGCTAGCAGGAGCTTGAGAGAAATTTCTTGGTTACAATTATCATTTTTCCCTCTTTCTGTATCACCAACAAAATAGAGAAAAAAAAAAAAACAAGTGTCCCTTAATCTTAAATTCTTGTTTTAGATTAACACGTCACATTGATGATCTCCTGACTAAAGCTCAAAACAAATGTTTGCGAATTTCAAAGTAGACTGGTAATGGTGATGATCTTTTTGCATAATGGACAACAAAGGGGCCCCATCAAGCATTAAATTTAGATTAAGATTTATGAAATCCAAAACGCGGTATAGTTTGTCAGCGACCTTAAAGTCAAGTGCTTGCTATGCCCATGTAATGTGGTGTCTAGAGCCAAACAGTCAAACACTTAACAAAGAGGTTTTCATTTCCTCCCGATTCTCCTTTTCCCTAAGCATCAGTAATGGCGGAAGCAGTCCTTTCTGCTCTCCTTCAGGTGGTTTTTGAGAAATCCTCTCAAATCTTTGACGAGTGTGCAGCTTTATATGGCACTAGGAAAGAGATGAAAAGGCTTCAAGGTGTGCTGTCTACAATTCAAGCTGTCCTGGAAGATGCAGAAGATCGGCAAGTAACGGACAAGGCAGTGAAAATTTGGTTGCTAAAGCTTAAAGACGTAGCTTATGATCTTGATGACTTGTTGGATGAGTATATGACAGAAGCATTACGGCGCAAATTGAAGTTTCATGATCACATGGAGTTCAGGGGTTGCATCGTCAGTGAGGTACGCAATCTCTGTTCACCCTCAAATCCTTTACTCTACCATTATAGAATGAAAAACAAGTTGGAGAAGACGGTGGATAAATTAAATGGGATTGCGGATGAGAGGTTCAATTATCATCTGAGAGTTGTATCTACTGACCCTGGTGGGGAATCCTTTGCAAGACTGCAAACGGATTCATACTTAGTAGAATCTGAAGTTTTTGGTAGAGATGCGGACAAAGAAAAGATTGTACAGTTTCTTATTAGTCCAACCGGTAAAGAAGATGTTTCAGTACTTCCCATAGTTGGACTGGGCGGGATAGGAAAGACAACGCTTGCCAAGTTGGTCTACAATGATGAAAGGGTGCAGGAGCATTTTGAGCGAAGAATCTG
Organism: Pistacia vera; assembly: GCF_008641045.1. NCBI lineage: Eukaryota > Viridiplantae > Streptophyta > Magnoliopsida > Sapindales > Anacardiaceae > Pistacia > Pistacia vera. Next base: position 236,009 of record NW_022195812.1, on the reverse strand, counting down.
GGTTTGTGTATCTGAAAACTTTGATGTGAAAAGGCTTATGAAAGCAGTTATAGAATCTGTGACAGGGAATAGATGTTACCTTCAAGAGATGGAAACAATTCACCGTCAAGTTCAAGAACTGACAATGGGGCAGAAAGTTTTACTAGTTTTGGATGATATATGGAATGATGATCACGAAAAGTGGGATAGATTGAAGAATTCTCTTAGGCATGGTTCTGAAGGGAGCAAAATCTTAGTAACAACTCGCAGTGAGAAGGTTGCACTGGTAATGGGCAGCGTCACTAGTTACTGCTTAGAGGGTCTGTCAGATGACGTCTGTTGGTCATTGTTTGAACAACGAGCATTCAGACGTGGAAAGCCAGATGAATCTTCAAATATAATAGCAATTGGAAAGGAAATTGTGAAAAAGTGCAGGGGTGTGCCTTTGGCAGCAAAGGCTTTAGGAAGCGTAATGTGCTTAAAGAAAAGGAGGAGTGAGTGGTTGTCTGTTAAAGACAGTGAAATATGGAATATTTTTGAGGAGGAAAATGGAATTTTATCGGTGTTAAGGCTAAGCTATGATAACTTACCATCACGTCTGAAGCAATGTTTTGCTTATTGCTCTCTGTTTCCGAAGGACTGGAGGATCAACAAGGAGAAACTAATCCAATTGTGGATGGCAGAAGGTTTTATTCAATCATCTCAAGGAAAGTCACTGGAAGAAGTTGGGAGTGAGTATTTCAATGAACTAATGTGGAGGTCTTTCTTTCATAATGCAACCAAAGACAGCAGTGGTAGCATAGTGGCCTGTGAAATGCATCATCTCCTTCATGATCTTGCAAAATCTGTGGCTAGTACCAGTTGCTTGACAGTGGATGCCGGCAGGAAAATGCATGTTCCTACCGGCACACGCTATATGTCAGTAGTTTGTACTGAGAATAAACTCCGAGTGGGTTCTAAAAAAGCTTGCAAGTTGCGCTCTCTTCTTCTGTTACATGGGCAGACGCAGATTGTCAAAGTATCTCGCAGTTTGATCTTGAAATTCAAATCTTTGCGTAGTTTATGTCTAAGCAGTACCAGAATAAAAAAGTTGTCCAAGTCAATTGGTGCAATGAAACATTTAAGGTACATTGACCTCTCAAATACCCTCCTCAAAAGGTTACCAAACTCTATCTGTAGCCTTGTCAATTTACAATCTTTAGTTCTTACACATTGCAACCGTCTGGAGAGTCTGCCTACAGGTATGAGAAAGTTGATCAACCTCAGGCATCTAAATCTAGATGGATGTGAACAGCTGACTGAACTGCCAAAGGGAATTGGAGAGCTAAGCTTGCTTCGAACATTACCATTATTCGTCGTTGGTCTGGAAACAGCATGTAGCATCGCTGAATTGGAGAATCTAGACCTCCAAGGAGAATTGAAGATCAAGAACCTTGAAAATTTGATGAATGCAACACTTGCCAAGTGTGCTAATTTGAAGGCAAAGAGAGATCTCCAGTCATTGAAGTTATTGTGGGGGCATACTGATGAGCTGAATGTAAGAGAAAATGTTGAGCGTGTTATTGAAGTCCTCCAACCAAATTCTGATGTAAGGAAGTTACTGATTGAGAACTATATGGGCTCAAAATTTCCCAGTTGGTTGATGAATCCATCTGTCATAAATCTTGTAGAACTCTCATTAATCAGATGCCAGAGATGTGTGGAACTGCCACCACTACCAAAGCTACCATTTCTTGAGGTTCTAACAATTGATGGAATGGATGCCACAATGTATTTCTGCAATGATTCCAGAGAATATTGTGTTACCAAATTTTTGTTGCTCAAAAAATTGGTAATCAAGAATATGCATAATCTGTTAGGATGGTCAGTCGTCGAAGGAAATATTGTACTTCCTTGCCTAGAGGAATTGGTGATTGAGAGTTGTCCGAGCTTGATCAAACTGCCAGATCTTCCATCTATCAAATCTTTGAAGCTGGATGATTGTCGATTTGACCTCTTAAGGATGGCAGCAAAGATAAGTTCTCTTTCCAATCTCGTTATGACTGACATCTCTGAGCTAATACATTTGCCAGACGGTTTGCTCAAAAACAATCCACATTTGTTGTCTCTGGAAATCAGAAACTGTACCCAGCTGAAAAATCTTTTTCGTGAGCTTGAGAATCTTAGTGCCCTTCAGTCATTAAGCATTACCGGCTGTCCGGAACTTGAAGCATTGTCTGCATTGGAAAGCCTCAGTTCTCTCAAATCCTTGGTGATAGATAGCTGCAATATTCTAGCTTCATATCTAGAAGATGGATTAAGAGGTTTAAACTCTCTTCAACATCTATCACTATCAAACTGTGAGGAGCTAGCAGCCTTGCCCGATGCAATGCAGCATTTTACAAGTCTCAAAATATTGCACATTTGGAGTTGTCCTCAATTGGAGACTCTGCCTGAATGGCTAGGAAACCTTGCTTCTCTCCGAGAGATGGAACTTTGGTACTGTGAAAACTTGCGTTGTCTTCCAGAATCCATGACTCAACTTACTGCTCTTCAGTTTCTGTCAATTTGGAGCTGTCCTCGCTTGACCGTGCTCTGTCAGAAAGAGGAAGGGACAGAATGGCGCAAGATACAGCACATTCCATTCATCAAGATAAATGGTCCTTACATTCAAGCCATAAGGGCCTAACTGGTAAGTGGTTTCTTTAAACAAATCTACAAAAATGAAAATTTTCCTGTGTTCTCATAGCATTTGAAAATTGAAATGAGTTCAGCATGAACTATAACTACAGTATTTAATAAGAAAAAAATTTAAACGGCCCGCCAAGATTCAACGTTAACGGCTCTTTGGGTTATGAACAAACCTATATAAACAGTGTTGAAATAAATATAAAGAACCACAAACGAGAGAGATGAGGCTTCTCTCTCAAACTTTTCGATCTGTGAAACTTTCAAACCCTAACCCATCAAAACCATCGTCATCATCTTCATCACCAATATCAAGGATATCAAAATCACAATTACAACCAAGTCCAAATTCGAAATCTAAATCAAGATCATGGTGTGTGTATCTCATTATCTCTACCAACACCCCCATCAAGACCTACGTTGGTGTCACCAGCAATTTCTCTCGCCGGTACGCTTGAATCTTTTGAATTTTTTTGAGAAATTACACCGTTTTTTTCACAATTTAGTTTATCGGGATTTATTTGAGAACTTATTGAAATTGGGCATCTGGGTATGATTCCAAAGTTTTATTTTTTCTTAAACAACTTGGATTTTTATTTGTTTGAACGGCTGAATCTGCATTCTAAACATTCTTTGTGTGTTGAGTTTGGGTATTTGTCAAGTCTGGATATCTGCTTACTTGGGTAGAACTGGATCAAATTGAGATGGTTTTTTCTTATTTAATGGCTGAATTGTGCTGTGTGTTACCCTTTTTGGCTGAGAAAAATTGCAAACAAACCTCGTTTGATTCATAATTTCGTTAAAACTTTTTGATCTAGGAGCCAGATGTTTGGGTGGCCTGAATGTATTTTCTACTTTTTTCATCTGCTGTCTTATTGTGTTATTCAGTAAAATAAGCATAATAAAATAAGCTGGGTACTCTTTGCAGCTTGAAACAACATAATGGTGAACTAAAAGGGGGAGCAAAAGCATCCCGTGCAGGAAGACCATGGGTTTGTGCATGCTTAATTCGAGGTTTCCACGATCAAAGTGAAGGTAATTTTTCTAATATATATCTGTTGCCTCGAAAGATTTTATTTTATTTATTTTATTTTTTTTTTGGTGGTTGATTGATAGAGAAGAAGGAATTTTATTCCTTTGAATATGTTGATGTTAAACAATATAGTTTCTGTCAAGTACTTGTTGAAAGACACGTTTATTGAATTATTTCATTGGAATGTTGCAGCTTTAACTGTATCTATAAATTTTCTCTCTGTGCTTTGCTTCTTTATATATAACAGTGGATTCTTGGAATTTTGTTGTCATCAAATTCCCCATTAGATTTGTTCCAACAAGTTTGGCAACTCTCTAAATGGCCATAATATTTCCAACCTTATCTCACATACGATCACCTTTGTTCTGCCTTTCTCTGTTCCCTCCTGGGATTTCCGCAACCACTTCCAGAATCTACAACAGTATCCGTTACTCCCTTTAAAGTCATCTTTCCAGAGAGGCTGCATTTATTTATCAAATTATTTGACATTGCTGATGATTCTGCAAGACCATTTTATGGCTGCTACAAGATATTTATAATTATGGAATTCCTTGACCAATGTTTTCTCATTAGCGATTGCCATGAATCTGGCTCTATTGAAGTGTTTGATGATTATATGCAATTTTTGTGGCCTGCCCTTGAATCTTTTGCTTTATAGAAAGGCTGAAAGCTCCATAACTTAGTCACAAATATTTACAATGATTATGACAAGAGTTAATAGGTATAGCTTTAACATGACCGTCACACAATGTTATTATCGGAAACTTTCTAATTTCTGTTGCTTCTTGAGATTCTACTTTATATATGATGTATGTTATTATCTTGTTTAGAGTGGCAGATACTACGAATTCTTATGCAATGTTTCCTTGAATTATATATGTAGCTTGTGAATTTGAATCAAAATGGAAAAATTTCTCACGGAAATTGCCACGCAAAAGGAATAGCGAAGACACGATGAAGCAGATGAATGATAGGTCACTGCCATTGCTGCAACACAGGCAAACAGCTCTAAATAGAGTGAAAGCATCTCTTGATTGCAGTCACTTAGAAATTGATTGGCAATTGAACCCTTTCTAAATTGTTGTAAGTATTCCACAGTGTCTCAATATTTCTTGACCCGATAACCTAATCAGTATGTTAAGTTAATGAAAAGTGTATAATGTAGGGTAAAGAAACACCCATGTCCATCATTCTTGTACACTGTATTAATTTTCTTTATCCCAATAATGAAAAGCATGTATTATTTTCATGTAGAAACAACAAAAATCAATTCTTCAATGGTACAAAAATAATTATAATCCGTGGATGAAGTTTAGAATCATTAATCCTTGTTTAATAAGGATTCAAATACTAATTAGATCTCTAATTCAACAAGGAATCAAATACTAATTCTCATGTATCTAATCCTTCTTCAATAAGGGATAAAACAAAACGGGTTGGTTTTATATATATATGCTTTGGCGTCAGGAGCTGAACAAGGTGTTTCTCATTATAGGCATAGGTTTAAAAATGTCGAAACCAGCTTCTTGTTCCTTTGATATGTGGCAACAAGACGAGATCGCCCCTCCAAGTCACCACACTGGTAAATTCTATATTCTATTGCGAGTTTATTTCATTGTTGAATACACTCCACAACACTACAAGATGAATGTTTATTCAAAGAAGAGTTATGGGTATCTTGAACGAAGTGACTTGGTAGACGACTTGAAGCTGCCTGAAACCATTTCAAGGATGATGAAACTCCTTCCTGTAACTGAAGAGGACAAAGAGAAGATCATAAAGATTGTTGGCTCCAAGGCTAAGTTGATGGATTGTAATGATTCTAATGCGGGTCGTGATGTTATATCTGCTGTTATGTCACTTGGGATTTTTTATAAACAAAAGTATAATCAAGAAGTGGAGCTTGCTTGGGCTACAAGATTGGGAAAGTCCCTAGGAGAATGCGTGCCGGCCATGGAATTAGCCGTTATGGATTTAAACAAGTTGGTGTTTGAGAAGAATTGTTGCCTTGAGAGTCAATGTGGGATTTGTTTAGAAGGGTTTTGTGAGGGAGAGGAGATTACTCGGTTGCCTTGCTCGCATGATTTTCATGGAGGTTGCATTGTGAAGTGGCTTAAAAAGAGTCACTTGTGTCCATTCTGTAGATTTCCACTGCAAGTTTGCGGAGAGACAGAAGCTTTATGCCCGTTCAAGGAGGAGAAGATGAGTAAGGATCGTGTGTATCGAAAACCAAGGAGGCGTGTTGGGCAGCCATGGCTCCGGAGTCGTCCTTATGGTGGGCTAAACATCGTTGATCCTCTTGGTTAGCCAAAATTAAATTGAAGGTCTCAAGCGTTGGTAGAAAATTTTGTGAATACAGCCAAGTCCAAAGTCCAAATCTAAATCAAGATCATCTGTCTATCTCATTCTCTCTACCAACGTCCCCATCAAGAACTACATTGGTGTCACCATCAATTTCTCTCGCCTGTACCCTTGAATTTGAAATCTATACAAGCTTATGTTATGAATTTGAATGTTTGTTCAGTCTAGCTATCCAGACTTGTAATGCTTATTTGGGTCAAAATGTTGATGTTAAACAACAGTTTCTGCCAAGTACTTGTTGAAAATCACTAGTTTATTGAAGTATTCGATCAGAATGTTGCTTATTTTGATGTATCTGGAAATTTTCTTTCTGTGCTCTGCTTGTTATTGACACGGTGAATTCTTGGAATTTGGTTCTCATCAATATCCCTATTACATTTGTTCGATTTTCAGTTTTCTCCTAGAACTTCTGCAACCATTTCCAGAACTCACCTATAATTCATCGCTCTCCTTCCAAGTCATTCTAAAAGATAAAGCAACTACCACAAATTGAAACAATTAAACTAAAACATAAATTGACGGATACGAAGATAAGAGTAATACTCTAACAAACACTTCTCACTAATTTTCTCTTACAAATACGATGTGTCAGCTAGTAATAGGTCTCACCTCACCAAATGTGAATTAATCAATTGCGAGCTATCATGTCACGTTTGTGAGAGAAAGTTAGAGAGAAGTGTTTATCAGCCTATCTTGATTCATGAAGATAAATGCCTCTCCTACCTAAGACAAAGAGTGAAAGCTTGAAGTTGTCATGCGGTGGGATGAAAACCGAGCCTAGACGCTCGAGCTCGGCTCAACTTTGGCTCGAATTCAACTCGGCATTAGTCGAGTCGAGTTCGAGTAGCTTAACTAATCCCACGAGTCGAGTTTGATTACTATATAAAAAACTCGACTAAAACTCGATTAACAAACTCGAATTTAATTTTTAGGTATCGAGTTCAAGTTTGAACTTGATTCATTAGGCTTAAACTCGAACTCAGCAATTGAGTCGAGTTCGAATACCCAACTCGATTTGATTTCACCCCTAGACTCATGCCACTGGTTATCCAAAAAAACATAACAGTCTTCTTTCTGTCTTTCTTTAAAGGGAGAACGACTTACACATACCCAAGGTTTGCCGTAACGACAAATTGGTACTTAAAAGGTTTTGAAACGATAAATAGATACCTTCCGTCATGTTCTGTTAATGATTTCTGTTTATTAATAGTGAAAAGACTTAAATGCCCTTAAAAGTTTGAATTTTAGTTTTTTATAAATTTAAAAATTTCTAAAAAACCCCCTAGGTTTACAAATTTAACTAAATAACCCAATATATAAAATTTTTGTAAAATAACAAAGACACCCCCGCGACCCTGCAATGCCAATTCCGGCCACCACCGCCGGAATCTGGCCGGAAAGTTGCATTACGACACAGACCCGTCGGATCTGTGTCGTAACGCGGCGATCTGGCTTTTTCCGACCAGATCAAAGCTTATTGAAATTGGGCATCTGGGTATGATTCCAAAGTTTTATTTTTTCTTAAACAACTTGGATTTTTATTTGTTTGAACGGCTGAATCTGCATTCTAAACATTCTTTGTGTGTTGAGTTTGGGTATTTGTCAAGTCTGGATATCTGCTTACTTGGGTAGAACTGGATCAAATTGAGATGGTTTTTTCTTATTTAATGGCTGAATTGTGCTGTGTGTTACCCTTTTTGGCTGAGAAAAATTGCAAACAAACCTCGTTTGATTCATAATTTCGTTAAAACTTTTTGATCTAGGAGCCAGATGTTTGGGTGGCCTGAATGTATTTTCTACTTTTTTCATCTGCTGTCTTATTGTGTTATTCAGTAAAATAAGCATAATAAAATAAGCTGGGTACTCTTTGCAGCTTGAAACAACATAATGGTGAACTAAAAGGGGGAGCAAAAGCATCCCGTGCAGGAAGACCATGGGTTTGTGCATGCTTAATTCGAGGTTTCCACGATCAAAGTGAAGGTAATTTTTCTAATATATATCTGTTGCCTCGAAAGATTTTATTTTATTTATTTTATTTTTTTTTTGGTGGTTGATTGATAGAGAAGAAGGAATTTTATTCCTTTGAATATGTTGATGTTAAACAATATAGTTTCTGTCAAGTACTTGTTGAAAGACACGTTTATTGAATTATTTCATTGGAATGTTGCAGCTTTAACTGTATCTATAAATTTTCTCTCTGTGCTTTGCTTCTTTATATATAACAGTGGATTCTTGGAATTTTGTTGTCATCAAATTCCCCATTAGATTTGTTCCAACAAGTTTGGCAACTCTCTAAATGGCCATAATATTTCCAACCTTATCTCACATACGATCACCTTTGTTCTGCCTTTCTCTGTTCCCTCCTGGGATTTCCGCAACCACTTCCAGAATCTACAACAGTATCCGTTACTCCCTTTAAAGTCATCTTTCCAGAGAGGCTGCATTTATTTATCAAATTATTTGACATTGCTGATGATTCTGCAAGACCATTTTATGGCTGCTACAAGATATTTATAATTATGGAATTCCTTGACCAATGTTTTCTCATTAGCGATTGCCATGAATCTGGCTCTATTGAAGTGTTTGATGATTATATGCAATTTTTGTGGCCTGCCCTTGAATCTTTTGCTTTATAGAAAGGCTGAAAGCTCCATAACTTAGTCACAAATATTTACAATGATTATGACAAGAGTTAATAGGTATAGCTTTAACATGACCGTCACACAATGTTATTATCGGAAACTTTCTAATTTCTGTTGCTTCTTGAGATTCTACTTTATATATGATGTATGTTATTATCTTGTTTAGAGTGGCAGATACTACGAATTCTTATGCAATGTTTCCTTGAATTATATATGTAGCTTGTGAATTTGAATCAAAATGGAAAAATTTCTCACGGAAATTGCCACGCAAAAGGAATAGCGAAGACACGATGAAGCAGATGAATGATAGGTCACTGCCATTGCTGCAACACAGGCAAACAGCTCTAAATAGAGTGAAAGCATCTCTTGATTGCAGTCACTTAGAAATTGATTGGCAATTGAACCCTTTCTAAATTGTTGTAAGTATTCCACAGTGTCTCAATATTTCTTGACCCGATAACCTAATCAGTATGTTAAGTTAATGAAAAGTGTATAATGTAGGGTAAAGAAACACCCATGTCCATCATTCTTGTACACTGTATTAATTTTCTTTATCCCAATAATGAAAAGCATGTATTATTTTCATGTAGAAACAACAAAAATCAATTCTTCAATGGTACAAAAATAATTATAATCCGTGGATGAAGTTTAGAATCATTAATCCTTGTTTAATAAGGATTCAAATACTAATTAGATCTCTAATTCAACAAGGAATCAAATACTAATTCTCATGTATCTAATCCTTCTTCAATAAGGGATAAAACAAAACGGGTTGGTTTTATATATATATGCTTTGGCGTCAGGAGCTGAACAAGGTGTTTCTCATTATAGGCATAGGTTTAAAAATGTCGAAACCAGCTTCTTGTTCCTTTGATATGTGGCAACAAGACGAGATCGCCCCTCCAAGTCACCACACTGGTAAATTCTATATTCTATTGCGAGTTTATTTCATTGTTGAATACACTCCACAACACTACAAGATGAATGTTTATTCAAAGAAGAGTTATGGGTATCTTGAACGAAGTGACTTGGTAGACGACTTGAAGCTGCCTGAAACCATTTCAAGGATGATGAAACTCCTTCCTGTAACTGAAGAGGACAAAGAGAAGATCATAAAGATTGTTGGCTCCAAGGCTAAGTTGATGGATTGTAATGATTCTAATGCGGGTCGTGATGTTATATCTGCTGTTATGTCACTTGGGATTTTTTATAAACAAAAGTATAATCAAGAAGTGGAGCTTGCTTGGGCTACAAGATTGGGAAAGTCCCTAGGAGAATGCGTGCCGGCCATGGAATTAGCCGTTATGGATTTAAACAAGTTGGTGTTTGAGAAGAATTGTTGCCTTGAGAGTCAATGTGGGATTTGTTTAGAAGGGTTTTGTGAGGGAGAGGAGATTACTCGGTTGCCTTGCTCGCATGATTTTCATGGAGGTTGCATTGTGAAGTGGCTTAAAAAGAGTCACTTGTGTCCATTCTGTAGATTTCCACTGCAAGTTTGCGGAGAGACAGAAGCTTTATGCCCGTTCAAGGAGGAGAAGATGAGTAAGGATCGTGTGTATCGAAAACCAAGGAGGCGTGTTGGGCAGCCATGGCTCCGGAGTCGTCCTTATGGTGGGCTAAACATCGTTGATCCTCTTGGTTAGCCAAAATTAAATTGAAGGTCTCAAGCGTTGGTAGAAAATTTTGTGAATACAGCCAAGTCCAAAGTCCAAATCTAAATCAAGATCATCTGTCTATCTCATTCTCTCTACCAACGTCCCCATCAAGAACTACATTGGTGTCACCATCAATTTCTCTCGCCTGTACCCTTGAATTTGAAATCTATACAAGCTTATGTTATGAATTTGAATGTTTGTTCAGTCTAGCTATCCAGACTTGTAATGCTTGTTTGGGTCAAAATGTTGATGTTAAACAACAGTTTCTGCCAAGTTCTTGTTGAAAATCACTAGCTTATTGAAGTATTCGATCAGAATGTTGCTTATTTTGATGTATCTGGAAATTTTCTTTCTGTGCTCTGCTTGTTATTGACACAGTGAATTCTTGGAATTTGGTTCTCATCAATATCCCTATTACATTTGTTCGATTTTCTGTTTTCTCCTAGAACTTCTGCAACCATTTCCAGAACTCACCTATAATTCATCGCTCTCTTTCCAAGTCATTCTAAAAGATAAAAGCAACTACCACAAATTGAAACAATTAAACTAAAACATAAATTGACGGATAGGAAGATAAGAGTAATACTCTGACAAACACTTCTCACTAATTTTCTCTTACAAACGCGACGTGTCAGCTCGTAATAGGTTTCACCTGACCAAATGTGAATTAATCAATTGCGAGCTATCATGTCACGTTTATAAGAGAAAGTTAAAGAGAAGTGTTTGTCAGTCTATCTTGATTCATGAAGATAAAGGCCTCTCCTACCTAAAACAAAGAGTGAAAGCTTGAAGTTGTCATGCGCTGGGATGAAAATCGAGCCTAGACGCTCGAGCTCGGCTCAACTTTGGCTTGAATTCAACTCGACATTAGTCGCGTCGAGTTCGAGTAGCTTAACTAATCCCACGAGTCGAGTTTGATCACTATACAAAAAACTTGACTAAAACTCGATTAACCAAGCTCGAATTCAACTTTTAGATATCGAGTTCAAGTTTGAACTTGATTCATTAGGCTTAAACTCGAACTCAGTATTGTAGCAATCGAGTCGAGTTTGAATATCCAACTTGATTTGATTTCACCCCTAGACTCATGCCACTGATTATCCAAAAAAAACATAACAGTCTTCTTTCTGTCTTTCTTTAAATCATCAATCGTGTATATATATATATATATTTCATTGTAAATTGACTTTGATATCTCTGACAAAAATGGGACGTTTGACAAAAAATTTCTTCATGTGATACTACCTTTAGAGATCGATGACAGGTAATTTGTAAGTGTTGGTGATTTTTTTATTTAATTTTCACCCAACAGGTGTTGTTATTTTTAGCCAATGATACTAATCAATCATTCAATTATTTAATCTTGATGAAATTTGACTTCTAAACCTGCATTAGATCAGAAGTTTGGTCAACTCGCCGACAAATTAAGTTGTGTAAACGTGACATGATGGTCTGTCTTTAGACATTAGTGGTTTCTTTTATTATTATGTTATTCTACATGTGATTCTTCATTTCCTCTATTGGCCAATCAATGCTAGTAATCTTAGAATTCCAGAAAAGCATACCAAGAAATTCTTTATTCTGAATTCCCAATGTTTTTATTATGACCTATTTCCTAATATGAACTTGTTGATGCATGAACATTGATTGGTCAAGAGATACACGTGATTATGGATAGAAAAATATGAAATAAATGCGATGAGAGCTTTTTAAAGTGGTTCGGATGCTAAGGTAATAAGTCCTACGTCCACTGATTTGTATTAGATTAGTGGGTCAAGTCGCAACAGCGAACTGACTTACAAATGATTAGGAAAAGTAAATACAAAGTTTGCAAGAGAGAGAGTTCAAATGTAAAAATGACCGAATCCCCTTAATGAAGGGGTTTTCCTCTTTTTATAACGAGATGAATGCGTGTAATCATTATTAAATCCTTAGGTGTGAATGTCAGGACATAATCCGACTTTACATCCCATTGCCCACTTCCCAAGCTGATTTCACGCGATTTGGAGCAGGGAAATGGACACATGGGAGCTCCATAGCGTTTGGCAGGTCTAACGTGTATTTACCGTTCTGACGGGAACAGATCACACTTCATCACGTGACTTTTCACGTCAGCCCTTGTTTTCCCAGGCATAACAGAACAAATCCAGTAATATAAACAATTGATCAAGAATCCTGTTTTTCTTTCTCATACTTTTTAACAAGATGGTAGAACATTCTTAATTCATACACTAACAAAAACAAGCCAGAGGATTTTTACGTCCACTGTAGATTTCCCCAAACCAGTAAGTATACACTTTAGACTTTCCATTGTAAAAAAGGTCCACTAAGTAGAGAAAAAACTAATACAAAAATCGGAATCCAATGACCAAAAAGGTTCAGTCGATCAGCAGCACCATCTCCAATTCAAGCCTACCCACTTTGATATTTTATTGACATATACTTTTATAACACGCTTTCATATGTGGGAAATTAACAGACTTTCCATTTTCTATATATATGCACTGACTTTGAGACTTGAGAGATGCACAAACTACTGATCTTGTTCTTTTATCAGCAGCAGAAATATTAAGATCTGAAATAAACAAGATTAATGGAAGGTGGTGAGAATGAGATCAAAAACTTTGTGAAGGTATGGCTGTCAGTTGCATTGTGTTTATGCTATTGTTATGTCATTGGTAAAATGGTTCCCAGAGGTGCAAAAAGACTCATTTTTGTGCTACCAATTGTGGCCGTTTTTCTTTATCTTCCCCTCGTTCTTTCTTCGGCTCATCTCGGTGGCATCACTGCGTTTTTCATTGCTTGGCTTGCCAATTTCAAGCTCTTACTCTTTGCCTTCGGCTTTGGCCCTTTATGTTCAGATCCATCCATCTCTCTCCCTCTTTTTATAACCGTCTCTTGCCTCCCCATCAAGATCCAACTCAGCCCACCTCAAAATGGCCATAGAAAACAAACCCCATCTCAAAAAACTCTTGAAAATGGTAAAAAAAAAGGCCCTATGAATTACGCAATAAAGGCTCTACTTTTGGCTGGTTTTGTAAAGGCTTATGATTATAGCGACCGTATGCACCCCAAAATGATCCTCCTTCTCTACGCTTTCCACGTTTATTTCCTGCTTGAACTCATCCTCGCCCTGAGTGCAGTCATGGCTCGAACCGTCCTTGGACTTGAGCTCGAGCGGCAGTTCAATGAGCCGTTTCTTTCCACTTCTCTTCAAGACTTTTGGGGCAATAGATGGAACCTTATGGTCTCTGGTATCCTGCGCCCTACCGTATACAAACCCATCCTCAATTTCTTCACACGTGTCGCTGGTCGGAAGTGGGCTCCACTCCCAGCAGTTTTCGGCACCTTTGTGGTATCCGGTTTCATGCACGAGCTTCAGTTTTTCTACCTGGGCCAGGGCCGGGTGAAGCCCAATTGGGAGATCACTTGGTTCTTTGTTCTTCATGGGTTTTGTTTAACGGCTGAGATTGCTCTAAAGAAGGCCGTAACCGGGAAGTTCCGGCTGCCGAGTTTGATATCGAGGCCGTTGACGGTTGTTTTCGTGATGGTCACCGGTTGCTGGCTGTTTTTCCCGCATTTTAGCCGGTATGAAGTTGATGTTAGGGCGTTTGAAGAGTACGCGGCTTTGGGAGCATACATGAAGAATGTGAGTCACAGTATAGTTAGTGTTATGTAAGGCAGAATTATACCATTTTTCTGAAATTTTGTAGCAAAAACACAAAATTTAATTTTATACATCAAAATAGGAGGTGGGTATTGCATCATTATCTCATATATGATTGTATGGAGAGGTCTAGGACTCATCTAACTTATGAGAAATCATGTTCATGGCCGCCCTGTATTTGTGATTATTGTTATCGCTTCTTCCTGAACTTGTAGTGGATGAAATTAATCCTGGTGTAAAGCTTAAATCTTGTCTTTTCATGTTAAGAAAGGACACATGCAATACTTATATAGTACATAAATACAAACTAGCAAGAACATATCATCGCAGATTCTAACTCTTCCCAGATATTAGTCGCCCAATTTTTGACAGACAATCTGCATGGTTGGCCTGGATTCTGGATTCACATTTAAGCATAAAAGGGCCACTTCCATGATGGATATTAGGTTCCCATGGAGACCAAGGGAGGGAGATGAGAGTCGTGAGTCTGACATATCATCAAGCAATACGTTCACATTTGAAGCTAAAGATGAAGGTGAGGAAATATAATCTCTTGGATGCTTCCCTGCAAGCACCTCCAAAGCTAACACTCCAAAGCTATAAACGTCACATTTTTCGGTTACTTTCATCGTGTAAGCGAGTTCTACAAAATGAAAAAAAGCATATGATAATCATATAACATCGATGTTTTATACGATAAATAAATTATATACCTGGTGCGAGATATCCATATGTACCCACGAGTTCGCTCCAATTAGACGAGTTTGGGTTGAGAAATTTGGCCGTTCCAAATTCTGAAACATGAGCTTCATATTCTTCATCCAACAACACATTTTTGCTTGATATATCTCGATGGACAATCGGTACCACACAATCATGATGCAGGTAACATAAAGCATTACTCACACCTTTTATGATATTTATTCTCTTACTCCAATCTAGTTCCATCGCAGCCGTTTTATTTATCAGGAGTTTGGCCAAGCAACCTCTTTCAAGGTATTCATAAATTAAAAATGAGTGACGGGCATGTGAACAAAATCCATACAGTTTTACAATATTCCGATGTCGTATTTGTGTCAATGCCATTACCTCAGTCGAGAACTCTTTTTGATTGTTGCTATCACTGATGATATGAGAGTGGATTTTCTTAACAGCTACAATGTCTCCCGATGATAGCTCAGCTTTGTAAACACTTCCAGATCCACCCTCTCCAGTGCAATACTTGGCATCAAAATTCTTTGTTGCTCTAAGGATCTCATCATACACCAGTTTTCCTTGGAACATTGATTTTGAAAGCAATTCTTCGTTGTTGTCATTGCTTTGTTGCATTTCTGGGAGTCTCTTCCTTCGTCGGAATCTACAGAAAATCAAAACTAGCCCACTTGAAAGAGCAAATGCTCCCAAAAGAGGAAGCACAATTACAAACATTATAGTCAAGCCTTTTCCCAAGGCATGTTTGTGTGACTTAACAGCTTTGCAAGGTTGTAATCCGCCATTAAAATCACCACACAGTCCTCTGTTTCCTTGTAATGCTTCCATGGGAGCATCTCGAAATGCTTTGCTATTGGGAACAGGACCCTGCAACTCATTAAAGGATATGTCAATGCATGATAAACCATGCATATTGTTGAAACAGCTTGGTATAAAACCAGAGAAGTTATTGTGAGAGAGATTCAGATTCTCCAAGCTCTCCAAACTGCACAACTGTGAGGGTATCTCTCCTTTCAGCAAGTTGTGACTTAAATCTAGCTCTGATAATTGAATTAACTTCCCTAATTGAACCGGAATTTTTTGATCAAACTGATTATGGCTCACATTCAAGTAGTGCAATTTCAACAGGCGTCCAAGAGTTTCTGGTATTCTCTTGGTCAATCTGTTTGCGGACAAGTCAAGGTACTCAAGTTCTGTGAGTAATCCAAGCTCTAAAGGTATTCCACCTGTAAGTTGATTTCCGCTCAAAATCAGATTATTTAGAAATGTCAACTTTCCAAGTTCATTTGGAATCTCCCCAGNATACAGTTTTACAATATTCCGATGTCGTATTTGTGTCAATGCCATTACCTCAGTCGAGAACTCTTTTTGATTGTTGCTATCACGGATGATATGAGAGTGGATTTTCTTAACAGCTACAATGTCTCCCGATGATAGCTCAGCTTTGTAAACACTTCCAGATCCACCCTCTCCAATGCAATACTTGGCATCAAAATTCTTTGTTGCTCTAAGGATCTCATCATACACCAGTTTTCCTTGGAACATTGATTTTGAAAGCAATTCTTCGTTGTTGTCATTGCTTTGTTGCATTTCTGGGAGTCTCTTCCTTCGTCGGAATCTACAGAAAATCACAACTAGCCCACTTGAAAGAGCAAATGCTCCCAAAAGAGGAAGCACAATTACAAACATTATAGTCAAGCCTTTTCCCAAGGCATGTTTGTGTGACTTAACAGCTTTGCAAGGTTGTAATCGGCCATTAAAATCACCACACAATCCTCTGTTTCCTTGTAATGCTTCCATGGGAGCATCTCGAAATGCTTTGCTATTGGGAACAGGACCCTGCAACTCATTAAAGGATATGTCAATGCATGATAAACCATGCATATTGTTGAAACAGCTTGGTATAAAACCAGAGAAGTTATTGTGAGAGAGATTCAGATTCTCCAAGCTCTCCAAACTGCACAACTGAGAGGGTATCTCTCCTTTCAGCAAGTTATGACTTAAATCTAGCTCTGATAATTGAATTAACTTTCCTAATTGAACCGGAATTCCTCGATCAAACTGATTATGGCTCACATTCAAGTAGTGCAATTTCAACAAGCGTCCAAGAGTTTCTGGAATTCTCTTGGTCAATCTTTTTGCGGACAAGTCAAGGTACTCAAGTTCTGTGAGTAATCCAAGCTCTAAAGGTATTCCACCTGTAAGTTGATTTCCGCTCAAAATCAGATTATTTAGAAATGTCAACTTTCCAAGTTCATTTGGAATCTCCCCAGCTAGATGATTTGAAGAAAGATTAAGGAGATGAAGTTGAGTCAGGTTTCCAATTTCTGGGGGAATGCCTCCACTAATATTATTTCCTGCTATTTTTAGGGTGCTCAATTGTTGAAACTTTCCCCAATTAGATGAGATTTCACCATGAAATCTATTGGAGCTGAGATCTAAGAACTCCAAGTTTGGATAGATGCCAAAATCTTTATATATGTTGCCAATGAGTTGGTTTCTATCCAAGCGGACTCTTACTAGGCTTGTACAATATTTAAAGCTTTCAGGGATTGGACCTGAAAAATGGTTGTCATTTATAGTAAAGAACTCAAGTGATCCACCCCGGCAAATATTTTGAGGCAAATTACCAGTGAAATGGTTTCCACCAAGAGAAAGCCTAGTTAATTTCTTAAAATTTCCAAAATCTTCAGGAAGGGAACCAGAAAGTTCATTTCTGAAGAGGTGCAAACCTTGTAAGTTGCTCAGATTTGTAAAAGAAAGAGGGATAGAACCACTTAGTTGATTTTGGCTTAATCCTAAATCGAGAAGTGACTTCAAATTTCCTACCTCTTCAGGAATGGAGCCAAAAAGTTGATTGTCGTCTAGAAGAAGACGAGTGAGGTTTCTCAAATCTCCTAGTGATGATGGGATTGAACCAGAAAGTTTATTTTTTTGAAGGCATAAACTGGTGAGGGACTCCAAATTTCCTATCTCGCAAGGAATGGAACCAGAAAGTTGATTGTCAGCCATGTGCAACTTACTTAGCTTTGTTAGGTTTGCAAAACCTGAAAAAATGGGACCATTTAGATGGTTTCCGCCAATGTAAAGTTTAACCAGATTAAAGAGATTTCCCATGTTTAAAGGAATGGCGCCAGAAAGTGAATTGTTATAAAGATACAAACAGGCCAAGTTGCTTAAATTACCCAAAGAAGCTGGTATTGAACCCTCCAAATGGTTACCATCCAGAGCAAGATCATTAAGAGAACCTAACTGACCTATTTCTTCTGGAATTGAGCCATTCAACTGATTCACAAAGAGGTGGAGGATTTGCAGACGGGGTAGGAGACCAATTTCTGGTGGTATTTTCCCAGAAAAGTAATTAGCTGACAAATTAAGGTACTTGAGTTTGGTGAGGTTACTGATTGGAGGTGGAATGGTACCAAAGAGTTGATTCAGGCTAAGATCAAGATATGCAAGATGGGGAAATAATGGGAATGAAAATTCATGAAGCGTACCTTTTAAACTTGTATTGGTCAGGTTAATTCTAACAATTCTTCCACCATGGTTGCAGGAGATACCAGACCAAGTACATGAGCTATTGCTAGTGGCATTAAGAGGATAAAGAAACCATGAAGGTAGGAGAGAAGGGCTATGATTTTGAAGGCTGGCTTTCCATTTTAACAGAGCATGAGCTTCTTCGATAGAATCAGAAGAAACAATTAGTGAATTATGATGTAGCATAACAAACAAGATCAGAGAAACAAGTGAGAATACTGTGTTTAAGGTTGGAAACCACATTATTTTCAGGCTGCTAATGGATTTCATAATTCAGGAGTCTGAATCTGATGTATATACAATTCATCTTCAACCTTGAAAAGTCTCCAACCATCTTTCAATCCGGGTTTTGTTTGTTGAGAAAGTTAATGTCCAAGTAAATCTTCTGCATTTACTGCTTGGCCTGTCCTTAATTTAGCCAAGAAAAGGACCACCATGAGCTCTTATATTACAGAAGAGAATATCTCTAAGCTCAAATGCATTAAATTTGAAGACTTGATTAAAAACGTCTTTATCTTGCAATTAATGTTTGGTCTAATTTAATATCTGATTGATGACATTCTAATTAACTTACAGACATAGCCAACTCCGGAGAGTTTCAGCAAGGCTACAGAGAAATTTTCTGCAAATTGGTCCTGCATGTGGGCACTGATTTCGACCATCCTCCCAATTAGAAAATTTGATATTAATGTTAAAGAATGGAAACCAACAACATTTTTAAGTCAAGGTCTTTATCTTCTTAAGACTATAGATGAGATTATTATCCTGTGAGTGACTGTGGTTTTAAATGAATTTTCATAAATCGGACTGTGGTTTTATCAATCAAATTATTCTAATTTTTAAACATCATATATTCAATTTTTGTAACAATTTTGGAATAGATGATCTCAAACTCTCAAGTTTTAGATGAAGTTTCTTTGAGAGTTGAGACCCACTTTTGATTGGGCCTCATGTGACGTCGCCTATGGCCCTATGCCAATTCAAATACATGAGCTTAGGTATGGCTAACCCTAATGGTTAAAGGGTTAGTCATCAGGGGAAGACTGGAAGAGGTATTTTTTTTATGTGAATTTTTCAATAATATATACTTAAATAAGGTTGTTTTATAGAAGTATAGCAGAAATGGACATGGTCACATGAAAAATAGTAGACTGTTCTTATGCCATAGGAGTTATTTTTATGAACATTTACTCATATGAGGTGAATATTTTCCTTAAGAGAAAGAAATATATAATTAATAACTTGTAGTACAAAAGAATTTATTAGACTTGTCTTTTTGTATGCCAGAAAGTGGTTACTAACCTGTCTTATTAAAGTTCTACCAGCCTTTTCCAGGAAAAAAATCCGTCAACTTTCTTGTCCTTAATTTAAGCAGCCCTAGAAGCCCTTGATTAATATAATATTAATCACTTCAAATCATCTACTTAATTCCATCTAATTACTTATATAATTAAGTTTAAGGTCATGCATGATAAACCACTAATAAAAACTTCCAGAAAAGCTGGAAAAAAAGTATCACCAAGGCTTCATGACTACTCAAAAGTAGTGAAATATGATCTTACATGCACAAGTTTCTTGTTCTTGAGGGAATCGAATTTCCTTTAAAAAAAAAAAAATTCTTTTGAAACTTTTCAATACATCTGTCATTGAACCAACTACTTATTTTGCTTTCAAGCATTTTTAAGAGCATGGCTTATTATTGAAGGTGAAATTCTTACGTTTATGTTCCTGTGATGATGGCTTGGTGAAGGATAACTTGTCCTTATCAAAGCAGAAATAAACATGTTCAAGTCATCTATGGAAGCAGTTGGATTGGCTTTAACAGAGAGATTTTTTTTGATAACGTCTAGTAGCTAAATCCATGATTTGGTTTGGATGTGACTTAACCGTGCTTCTAACCAATAGAAAGAAAGATTGGAGACGATAAATCAAGCCCCCTGTGTGCTAAAGACAAAGCTAGGTAGTTTTTGGATATGAATGAGCTGGACGTTTGGTGCCCATTGCCCAATTATGAAGCCACGTTTTGGTCCAGTTTGATTGATTGATTTTGAGGTGGGGTTTTCTTGAGGGGCCTCTCTCAATTGGTAATAATTATTTTTCTTGTATTCTATTTCTATACGTGTAAAATATGGGTTTTACCGGTCAATTTGTTGATAATGAAACTCTTATACAGAGATGTCCCTGTGATTATTATTCTTATCTTCTTCATTTTACAGGTTAAGTTGCTGATAATGAAAGATATTTAGATGAAATTTTGAAGACGTGATTGTGATTCAGTTTTAGTTTTATCCTTTTCTGTACTTGGTAGTATTGTAGAGTTCTACTTGTTTGACTGGTTATAATATGTTGTTTTTATACTACCAATCACATACACTTTTTAATGGCAACAAGAAGTAGCTTGGGAATTCCACTTTGGTGGGCTCCCTGTTCAACACCCCAAGATATCCCTTACCTTCATTTTTCATCAATCTCTCTCTCCCTTTCATGCACCGCATCTTTTAAAGCAGTTTCTTAATCTGACTTCAATCCCAACAAGGCAACAACTGTTTTTTAGTTTTACAACTCAATTTCAAGTCATTAAAACACAACAAACCCGAAGTTTTCAACTTTTGTAACAACAACTTGGTCTTGCCTGTTCTTTACTCGTTGTAATGAGCTCTTGATTTATATCTCATCAAAGCAGCAAATTATTACAAACCCATTTTGTAAGATCTCTTACCTCACCCAAAAATCAAATCTTGATGGGGTACCTTTCTTGCAAGGCTGACTCGGCTATCTCTGTAATCTCCACAAAGTCTGTTGCTTCACAGCAAACTCAGTCCTCAAAAACTAGTCAAAAGCAAGAGAAGCCTATCAAGATCCAACAGTTTTTTTACAGTGACCTTGAAGCGGCCACCAATGGTTTTTCTGACCAAAGACTTCTGGGTAAAGGCAGCCATGGATGTGTCTACAAGGCTGTTCTACGTGGTCGTCAAGTGGCTATCAAGAAACCCTCCAAGAATCAAGAGATCAGCCTTGAAGTTGATAATGAGATTGAAATCTTGTCCAATATTAATAGCCCTCGATTGGTGAATCTCTTGGGCTTTTCTAATGACTCAAAAGATCGTTTGTTGGTCGTTGAGTTTATGTCTAATGGTACTCTATACGATGTTCTTCATTCAAATCATAGGCCATTGAATTGGGGTAGAAGAATAAGGTTGGCTTTGCAAGTTGCTAAAGCTATTGAAATACTTCATTCAGAAAAGCCTCCAATTATTCATAGAGATATTAAGTCAGCAAATGTGTTGATTGATAGGAATTTCAATGCTAGATTAGGTGATTTTGGGTTGGCTTTAAGGTGTGGCGTTGACAATTATAGGCTTAGATCAACTCCACCTGCTGGGACTATTGGATATCTAGATCCATGTTATGTGACCCCTGATAATTTGAGTACAAAAACGGATGTGTTCAGTTTTGGAATTTTGTTGCTGGAGATTATTAGTGGAAGAAAAGCCATTGATGTTGGATTTTCTCCACCTTCCATTGTGGATTGGGCGACTCCTTTGATAAAGAAAGGGAAGATTGTTGCTGTCTTTGACCCGCGAATTCCACCTCCTAAGGATCCTATTGTTAGGAAACAATTAGCTGTGATTGCGGCAAGGTGTGTGAGGTCTTGTAGGGAAAGGAGGCCTACAATGAAAGAGGTTGTTGGTTGGTTAACTGGGTTGAGTAAATTGGTTCCTCTGCATTCGTGGAATGGGTTTAACAATCCATGTTTGATGGTGGAGACAATGGGGCGCCCGGTTGAAGTTAGAAAAACACCACAAGATGGTGTTGGAGGAGAGAGTTTGGATGTGGTAGACGGTAGATTCAATAGGATGACAATGAGAGACTCGCGGAGAGTGTATTCAGATTTGGGTTTGAGGAGCAATTTGATGGAACTCATGGCTGGTACTGATGAGGAGCAGGAATTTCGAGAAGGGGCTGACGGTGTTGAGCCAAATATGAAGTCAGCGAAACGGGTTTCTAGTTCAAGATTTGGTAGTGGAAGATACATTAACAAAGGGAGAGCTCAAGCACGGGCTCAAGTTAATGACAAAGGTGGCTTCTCCAGCTTCAGGAGAAACCAATCTGTTGGGGATGGTTCAGAATTGTTTTCAAGAAGAGCTGACAAGAATACTCAGTTGATTATTAGTTCTCGGGCAACTAATGAAGTGTAGTATTGCTGCAAACATTTGATTCAAGTGATTCGGGTATGGAGCAAAGTTGTGAATGTAAGCTTGTCATCCTTGCAAATAACATTCATGGTATCTAATTTCTCTGTGGGATTTTCTACCGTTTTGTCATTTTTTTCCAGTGTTCTTTCAATTGTTAATGTACTGTCAATTTTAGCATAGATATAGATCCAGTGGACATTTCTCATGTTCCCTATAGGTTGTTAATCCTTTTTGTTTTTCTCATCTTCATTCGGCAAAGCTTTTGTATGATAAAAAAACTCTGTTCTTACATACATAAAGCTGTATCAAAATTCATCAGCTGAGTGCTAATCCAATTATTGTTCTTCAACTGATTCCATACTGTTTTTGTATCAAACATTTAGTGTCTGCCAAATTGTTGCATAACTCACACTGTTTTTGCCCCCAGAGTCCGGGGAGATTAGTTCATGGCATGAATATGAAAGTGTTAAGACTTGAAGAATATTTTCCTAGATTATGTGACTCACTATGCACACTTCCAAACAATTTGTCTGGGTTTTTACCTGGACTCATTCAAGTAAGTTTTTTTTTTTTTTTTTTTTTTTTAAACTATCAGGATAACAAATATCCCGCATTTCCTGAAACTTAATTCTTGATATTCCTTTGTTTGTGTCTATCCACATGTGAGTATGTTATAGATGATATGGTTTTCAGAAATTCTGGAGCACAGGAATGAATAAGCTTATCTGATGAATAGAAGTCCAAATTGACAAGAAAAAACAGAGAGTAAAACAGATTTTCATATTTGATTCCTCAGGCTAGCTTCAACTTTGTCAGTATCTGTATATTTTCTTGTTGCAAAGGATCAATGTGGATCCTCGACTCTGTTCTCCGCAATCTCATGAAAACTGGGAAGTGCTACTTTACTTCAGTCATACACCAGTGGACCAGGAAAATTAGTCACACAGTAACATAACCAAGTTTTACTTATCTTAAGTTAAAAGAAAATGCTAAGGTGGTTGTAATATTCAAATGTGGATTTAAGATTTCTTCAACTTTGGATTTCTTATTTTTATTAGTAGTCTATCTCAGTCTATGGTGACCTGTTACAGAATCTAGTGGCATCTGGAGAACTTCTGCTGTCAAGTATAAACCATGTGCCATGAATAGCTTTGTTGTTATGTGGTTGGTGACCAATAAAACTGCTGTTCTGTAGCCATTGAGATCATTATGCTTGGTTAAACAAATTGTAAATCGCCATAATGGTTGTTGGTGTCTCTATAATTAGCTAATATTCCATCCCCTATAATGAACAAGTTATCTTATATAATTGAGATCATAATC
Source organism: Pistacia vera (assembly GCF_008641045.1). Lineage (NCBI taxonomy): Eukaryota > Viridiplantae > Streptophyta > Magnoliopsida > Sapindales > Anacardiaceae > Pistacia > Pistacia vera. Next base: position 212,238 of record NW_022195812.1, on the reverse strand, counting down.
TCTCTCTGCCTGCCCTCTATCGACCTAAAATTATCCATCCTTGAGAATGATCACAGAAGCACCTAACTCAAATCATGAGCCGGCATTAGCTCTCAGTTACCTCACCCTCTTGTTCAATTAAAAGTATTTGATACCCTTCTAGTTTCACTGCTTTGTTTTTGTTTACTATGAATGATAATGGCACTTTCACTTTGAACCTTTTTTCTTCTTTAACATTCCAAGTGAATTTAGGTAAAACCCTTTTGGTAATAATGTTGTTGTGTGATCTTTCCAATACAAATAAACCTTTTAGACCAAACCCAGATGGCAGAAAACTTGTTAGAACCTTTATTAAGCATACTGTGTTCTTGATTTAATTGCCATTTGGAATTCCAAGAAAGAAACTTGCAAACATAAAATTTGAGGCAATATTCACTTGCATCCAAAACAAGCCCTTTTTGTTTTGTTTCATTGTGATTAGAATTAAAACTTTAGTAATAAACTAATAATTAAAATTCACTGGGAGTCAATTACTGGATGCAAAATTTTCAGGTACAGTTTTTGAAGTCCAAGAAAGGGACTACACACTCTGCAAATGGCTATAAATTTCGTTGCAGCCAGAAACTCCAAATTACAAAAGACAAAAATGGTATCGATTTACCAAAGCAAGAAGAAGCTGGCCCAAGAATTTGTTTCATGCTTCTAAACAAGCAGAAAAGAGTGTGTGTCTGTAGCTGATAGCAACAAGCAGGAAAATTTATATTCTCTTTTTTTGCAAATTTCAAGGCTTTTTTACAGCTCAAACATGGCATATCCACGTGCTTCTTCTTTGAAATGGTGAAGGGTGTCCTGTGTTATAGTTGAATTATATGACCAAAACATAACATATTTTTCAAAGGGAAACACATCAATCAAATATTCAATCAGGGTAGACATTGTAATTAATTAGAATTTATGAGAAGAAGAGCCACTTTGGTGAAAAGGAGTTAGGTGTCATCATATGGTAGAAAAATGAGGTGGGTTTTACTTTTACTTTTACCAAAGCTAGGCAAAAATGTCAAAACTTATTTTGTAGTTAGCACTGTCGAGAGCCTGTTCTTATTCTTTTGTCTTTATATCTTTTGGCTCTCTGTATTTGAAATGAATCATATTTTTGAAGTGTTAAACTATTAATATCTTGTTCATCTAAATTCACAGTAGTTGACATCCACCCAGTAGAGTTTCTAGAAAAAAACAATAACTGTAACCTATAAAGAGTGTTGGATATTTTTCGGCACCAACCAATTGTCACGTGGGTTTTGTTCTTTGATGAATTAACGCACGTGATAATGGGTATATGAAATGAAATAAATGCTAGGAAAACTTTTAAAGTGGTTCGGATGCTAAGGTAGCAGTCCTACATCCACTGAGTTGTATTGATTTAGTGTTGGTCAGGTCGCTAAAGCTACTGACGTACAAAAAGTTATGAAAAGTGAGCTACCTTTCTCTTTTTACAAGTGAGAGAGTTGTCTTTTGGTCATGAATGAACCAACCCCCTTAATGGTGAGGTTTTCTACATTTTATATCGAATGGAAGCGTGTATCATCATTAAATCTATGGGTGGGTGTGATTGTCACCACGTCATCCATCTCACGTCCCGTTTTCCCTTTTTCCAAGCTGACTTTGCATGACTTGCTGCAGAGAGATGGACGCGTGTAAGCTCCATGTTTATTCGCAGGTCTGACGTGCGCACATTGCCCTGACAGGGCAGGTCCCCCGTAGCGTGACTCATCCTACGTCAGCCCATTGTTTTCCCGGGTATAACAGAAGCCCCCGTTTTTAAGGTTCGAGGAACGAGCCTTGGAAACTAAGTCACACTGGAGACTTTGGTCGCTACGACCTGGATGGGACGAGCTCGCCTAAAGGCCACACGAACACGGCTCTGCGCGACCTCGCGCGATCCCTTGCCCAAGCGACCTGACGATCTTTATCTCTGCGACCTGGCCTTGATGGACGCTCCTTAGTAGTTCAATGAATCTGTCCCTGCGCTGTCAGGCGCTCTGCATGCGTTACAGCGCGTGTCAGACACATTAAATGCGCGGTATGACCCGACGCCGTTTGACAGTATTGACCGTTTAACGCGTTTGAAACTGACAGCCCTAACTGCTGCATTTAATCGACGTGGGTTTGAAATGGCGCCCCTTTTTACGGCATTTAATGCGACGTGGGGCGCATTTAATGCGGAGGGTGAGGGAACTGCCGTTTCGACTCCGAGGGGTGGTAACCGTCGTTTCGCTATCCATATAAAAACTTGGTATTTTCAGATGAAGTCACCGAAATTTCTTTCGCTTTGAGTGACAAACTTTGGCAAACCAAGAACCATTTTCTCCCGATCGACGCTTTTCAGGCGACCGGAACGAGTCTCGGCCCTAGCTCCATATACCACAGAGTAAGGTTCTCTCTTTTTTTTTTTTTTTTTTTTTTTTTTTGTATGGTTTGGTCGAACCACGGCGTTGGGTCTTCCGTGTTTCACCGGAGTTTCGACGCCGTTATTGGTTCCGAGCCGTGGATGGCGGCTTGAATCACCTCTAGGTTTTAAGTATTTGTCCCTTGCTGCCGCACGGGACAAACAAGAGGCCCAAATACCATGTCTGTCGATGTTGCAGACTGGAATGGAACCGTCAACATCCAGGACCGAGGAGGAGCCAGCTCGTCCTCGCGGGAGCTCCCGAGGACGCAGCTCTCGACGTCTATTCGTTCCTTACTCCGAGGAATATGCCAGAATAAAGCGGCAGTTCGATATCCGTAACGGGTGTTCCCGACCACACTAGCCGTCACGGCGCCCACCGCGGGCCTTGCCGCGATCTCTGAGGAGACTTCAAGGGTGGAGGGAGATTCCCTTCCATCCTTTCATCAGGTCGGTCCTGGATCATTTCGGATCGCACCAATGCAGCTGACGCCAAACGCGTATGTCATCGCCGTTGCGATGTACATTGCGTGCTGCGAGAACGGTTTGGGCGAGCCGTCGGCACTGGAGCTCGGTGTCGCCTTACACCTGAAGAAGAGTAGGGACAAGGATTCTTACTACTTGTCTCGGCGACCTACATTGCTGCGGATACACAGCTATCCCACAATGCGGGGGCTTACGAGACAAAGTTTTTCTTTTCTTTTAAACGGTCACCGCCATTTCCAGGATCCAGTAGGTTTTCTTTGCTGGATTTGTTAATTGCTCGCACGTCGTTAGCTAACGACCTGTTTTCTTATGCAGTTAATAGAACGACCAACCAAGATTTACTCGCCACCCGAGCAGGCTCTTATCCTTCGGGATACTAGGCGGGACAGCGGGACGCGAGGAACTTGTGACGACCGCGAACCTGCGAAGTACGGTTTTTTCACCGACAAGGCATCATTAGAACCCTTGGACGTTGATTTATGCTGGTAACTTTTTGGTCGTGGTATAAATTCCCTTACTGACAAAGTTTAAATGCAGAGACCATGCCCCCAAAGGAGTCCGGGCAGTCCCGCCGAGCGCCATTGTTTCCCTCGATCAAGGAGGGAAAGGAAGGGAAAGGAGGCCGAGGCTGCTCGTGCCATTCCCGCACAACCGCTACGAACTTCTGCGCCTTCGCCCTCGCCCTGCACAAGAAGCGACCAGAACGAACAGGTCGCTCCAGCACCTCCTGCTCGCCCCAGGCGGAAGGCTCCGCCCAAAGGTCCAAAAGGAAACAGGTCCAGGTCGAAGAATCTGAGACCGAATCCGAGGAGGAGCCCCTCAGACGCCCAAGAACCAGGAGGCCGGGAAAGGAACCTGCGAGCGGGGCGGTGACTGCGCCAAGGCGAAGACGCCCCGTTCTGGCTCGTTCGGAGTCTGCCCGAGTACTTGCAGCCAATCGTATATGCCTGCTCGAGAGCAGCTATCGGGGTCGTATAATGAATTTGCAGACGCGGGTGACGACCTGATGGCCACCTCGTTTCAGCATCTGAGCAAGGTAAACCAGCTGTACCTTGAATTCCTATTTTGGCTTATTTAACTCGTATACTGCTCGCAGGGTTTGCTGCGATGAGGATGTCCATGGAGAAGACGCGGCTGGGGCCGCAAAGGGAACGAGCGCCCTGGAGGCGGGGTCGTGAAACGTAAGCAGAACTTGAGTCCATTGAGGCGGAAAGAACCCAAGCGTTTGAAGCAGCGAATAGGTATCTGAACCAGAAGGACGCTGCTCACGAACAGTAGACTTCCAAAGCAAGCTCGATCGGCGTGCCGAGGAATTCAAGAACTTCAAAGGACGACCGCCAGGCTTTCTAGAGAGGTCGGAAAAAGGACCAGAGCTTCAGGCGACCTTTGCACGGCTCAGCGAGCTGAAGAGATAGGCGGGTCTCCGAGCAGGAAAGGCTAGCTCTTGAGGCCGAGCTCCAGGAGAGTCAAGCGAAGGTCGCTTCTCTGACTGATGAAATGCAGAATCATCGGAGGAGCTGGAAGAGAGCCGCGGACTGGGCGATTGGGTGTATCTACACCCTGCGAGCTAGGAACCCGGACTGGACATGTCCGCCCTCCCGGAGGGTTGGCAGGCCCTTGCGGTTATGGCCGAAGAGGACGACCAGGCTGCCGCGGCCGCCAGGAGCCCACCAGGCGTGGTCTCTGGCTCGAAGGATCTCCCCGACCAACCTTAGGTGTGTGAACTGTCTTTGTTGTAATCGGGTTTTTTGAATTTTCCTTGTAAATGAAGTTATCTATTCAACTCACAGTTCGCTTTTTTCATATATTGCGTGTACATTTTACTTGTGATTTCATAATTGTCACAAACGCGAACAGAACACATACGAACTGTTTTAAGCGAACAAAGTAACACTTAAAAAGGAAATTTACAAAAAAGAGTTGAGTTCGGATTACTGATAGTACGGCCGAGGTGCTCGCGCATTCCAAGCTCGGGGTACTTTGGAACCGTTCATCCTTTTAGATGGTAGGTCCCCGGTCTGATTACCTTGTCGACCCGGTATGGACCTTCCCATTAGGTCCTAGTACCCCCGCACTCGGTTCTCTGGTCCCGAGGAAAACCTCCTTTACACAAGGTCTCCGACCTGAAAGTCTCTTCGTTTGACCTTTGAGTCGAAGAATCTTTTTGCTCGCTGTGTGTAGGCCGCTATCCTTAGCGAGGCCTTGTTGCGGTGCTCTTCGACCAGATCCAAACTTGCTCTCATTAGCGCTTCGTTTCCGTCCTCATCGTACAGTCCCTCCGAAGAGACCCGGTTCCGACCTCTACAGGGATCATGGCTTCACAGCCGTAAGCTAGCGAAAATGGAGTTTCCGAGGTGGAGGTCCTTGGAGTTGCCTGTACCGCCCACAAGACTTCGGGGAGGTCGTCAGCCCAATTTCTTTGGCTGCCCCGACTTGGCTTTCAAGGTGTGCTTATGGTCTGTTTACTGCTTCAACTTGGCCATTCCTGCGGTCTGGCGACTGAGGCAAATTTTTTATGGATGCCCAGCTCGTCCAGAACTGTTTGAACTCCTCATTATCGAACTGTTTTCCATTGTCTGAGATAAGGTGTAGGAATTCCGTAGCGGCACACTATGTTCTTGAAAACGAAGTCCTTTGCTTCCTGGTCGTGATCGCGGCTAACGTTCGGCTTCGACCCATTTAGTGAAGTAGTCTACCGCGACCACGCATACTTGACTCCTCCCTTTCCAACCGGCATGGGCCGATGAGTCGATCCCCCACATGGAAAACGGCCATGGGCTAGTCATAGTGATCAGCTCGTGAGATGGGGCTCGCGGATTGTTCGCGAACCGTTGGCATTTGTCGCATTTCTTGACGAAGTTGTTCGCATCTTCTTGGATGCGGGCCAGTTAATCCCTGGCGAACAATCTTGTTCGCCAGAGACCGAGCTGCTGTGTGGTTACCGCAGATCCCCTCATGAATTTCCCTCATGATGTAGTCTGCGTCCTCGCTGGTTACACATCGGAGGAGCGGGGCCTGAATCCCCTCCTGTACAATTGGTCCCCGATAGCGTAAAGCAGCAGACCTTGTTCGCAGGACCCTCACCTCGACTTTATCGTTGGGTAAGGTCCCGTCTTTGAGGTACTGTACAAGGGTTCATCCAGGAATCCGTCTGAACCTCGTTCACGGCCTGCTCGCCGAGCTGACAGTCGGAGCATTGACAAAACGAACAGGAATGTTATCAGGAGCCTCCGAATCTAGTGATGAGGCATCTTTGCCAAGGCGTCCGCTATTGAGTTGCTCTCCCTGGGATCTGAGCGATCTCAAAGTGCTTGAACGATCCCAAAGAGGCTTTAGCTTCTTTCAGGTAGCGATCATGTTCTCTTCCTTAGCTTGTACTCCCCTAGGATCTGGTTGACGACCAACATGGAGTCGCTATAAATACTGATCGCGGTCGCACCCATTTTCTAGCGAGTCGCAACCCGGCGAGCAGAGCCTCGTATTCGGACTCATTGTTGGTCCTTTAAACCCGAATCGGAGAATACCATGGATTCGGATCCCCTCGACTCACTAGGAGAAACCCGCACCAGCTCTTTTTCTGTTCGATGACCCGTCGACGTAGAGGTTCCACTCGACAGGTTTCGGATAGTTTCTTGCCCGACCTCGCTAGACTGCTGCTCGCTCGGGAGATAGGAGATTCCAGATAAAGTCTGCAACAGCTTGCCCTTTGATGGCCGACCTAGGCTTGTACCTTAAGTCGAACTGGCTCAATTCCATGGCCCATCTGAGCAGCTTACCCAGGCCTCTGGTTTCTGAGGACCTGCCTGAGAGGGTAGCTCGCTATTACATTAATCGGTGTGGCATGGAAGTGTCGCAACTTTCTGGACGCGACCAGCAGGGCAAAGCTATCGTTCCATTTCCGGGTACCGCATCTCGGCATCCGATAGACGCTTACTTGCATAGTATACCGGCCACTGAACTTTTTCCTCTTCTCGTATCAAAGCTGCGCTGACCCGAACTGAACACGGACGGGAGACGAGCAGGATTTCTTGTGGAAGTGGCTTAGAGAGGAGTGGTGGCTTCCCAAGATGCTCTTTTATACTTTGGAATGCCTGCTCGCATTCGGAAGTCCACTCGAATTTCTTATTGGCTTTCACTACGTTGAGAAATGGTAACAGCGGTCTGTTAGCCTCGATATGAAGCGACTAGTGCCGCTATTCGCCGTTCAACTCATGACCTGCTTTTTGCTGGTCGGACTTTTCATATCGAGTAGGGCTTGGATTTTTTCAGGGTTCACCTCTATGCCTCGCTGATTTACCATATCCCCTAGGAACTTTCCTGATGATACTCCGAACGAGCATTTAAGAGGGTTCAGCTTCATTCTGTAGAGTCGGAGTATGTCAACAATCTCAGCGAGATGCGAAATATGGTCCGTGGCGGCCTGGGATTTGACCACATGTCGTCCACGTAGACTTCCATTGTCCTTCCGATCTGGTCGAGAACATTCGGTGGACTAACCTCTGGTAGGTCGCACCTGCATTCTTGAGGCCGAAGGGCATGACCTTGTAGCAGTATAGCCCCCGGTCCGTGATGAAGGTAGTATGCTCCATCTGGCTTATACATCGGATTTGGTTGTATCCCGAATATGCATCCATAAAGCTTAACAGCTCGTGCCCCGAAGTGGCGTCAACGAGCTGGTCTATCTTGGGAGAGGGAAGCTTGTCTTTCGGCAAGCCTTATCAGGTCGCTGAAGTCTACACAGGTTCGCCACTTGCCGTTTGGCTTTTTGACCAGAACCGGTTAGCAACCCAGGTCGGATAGAGAGCCTCGCGAATAGACCCTTGCGGAGAAGGTTCTCCACTTCCGATTTTAACGCGGCGTACCGCTCCGGATCCATTGCCCTTCTCTTCTGGCGAACTGGCTTAGCTTCACTGTTGACGTTCAGTGTGACAAATAACGTTCGGGTCGATCCCGACCATGTCTGCATGCGACAGGCGAACAATCAATGTTCTCCTTCAAGAAGCTTATTAGCTCAGAGGCGAGCTCGGGGCTGAGACAGCTTCCGATCTTTAGCGTTCGGCTCGGTTCCTTTGGATCAACCGACACCTGCGACAGATCTCCACCGACCGCTCGGGGAATTTCCTGAACTCCGCGATCTATGTTATCCTCTGCCGGACCAGGCTGTGGCTCGGTCCGCTGATCGCCATAGCGTGGCGTGTGCACATCGCGTGACGCCCTCCTTTGTCGGCCACTGGACCGATTTTACATAGCATTCGCGAGATGCGCTCTGCATCCGCTTACCTCCCCTATCCCCGTTGGAGTGGGAACTTCATTTTGAGGTGATAAATGGAAGTGACTGCCCTGAAAGTTCTCATAGAGGTCGCCCTAAATCCCATTAAAGGCTGATGGGCAGTCCACGACCAAGAATTCTGTAACCCTGTCACTTCACGTAATCGCCGAGCGTGACTGGGAGCTGGATCGTTCCATTGGGATCAGGTGATCCCCTGTAAAACCATACAGGCATCGAGGCTGGCTTCAGGTCGGCCTCGACCAGTTCATTCTATCGAAAGCGGATTTGAACAGGATGTTCACAGCGCTTCCGTTGTCTACAAGCATTCGCAGACATTATGACACCCTATCAGGGGCGTGATTACCAGAGCATCCTCGTGAGGGTGGTGCAAGCGAGCTGCCTCTTTCTCACAGAAGGTGATCGGTTCCTCTTTTCGGGCTTTTGAGTCGCTCCGATGTATTCATTACCCTAATCGGTCGTGGCGAGCTTCGCGAGCATACTTTCCTGCGCTCCTCGGGTGTTTCCCGCGAGGTGAGGACCTCCAAAGATTATATTAACGCTGTCGTACCCGCTGCGATGACGGCGCTTCTTCTTTCGCTCCCCTTGGTTTTCTTTGGGGAGTCATCAATGTACTCTTTGAAGTGCCCCTTCTTGATGAGCTCTTCGATAGCCTGCTTTAGAGCTCGGCACTCATCAGTGAGGTGCCCATTACCCCGATGGTAACGGCAATACTTTTTGCTGTTCCTGGCCGTACAGGTGTTTTCATGGGCTCGGCTCCCGGCAAGCTGGCCTCCTCGGATTTGTCGAGAGTTGCGGATACGACACATTCAGCGGAGTATATTGGGTCGCGTCGCGATCGCGACGAGGAATAGGAGCATATGACTTTTTCTGCTCATAGCGGGGTTTTTTCCCTTTTCGCTGATCGGCGTATCTCCTTTGCGATCAGCTCGCCTGTTATCTTCCCGACCAGGCGTGCTGCTGGATGTGCCGTGGTCGCGACGACGGAGTGCTGCCAATGAATTCTCTATCCGGAGATGCTTTTCTGCCAGGCTATGAGACCTGTGTGAGGAAATGTTGTCCTCACCTGCAGTTCTTTCCACAGGTCGGTTTGCGGGCGAACTCCAGCTATTATAAGAGTTCGGATGACTCTTCTGGTGCGTGAGCCACTTTGTTGAGCTCCCTGTGGAAACGATCAATATAAGACTGCAGGGATTCGTCTCTCTCTTGCCTTATATTGCTGAGGTAGCTCAAAGGCATTGAAAATTTTCGGTTGGCTTGGAAATGCCGGAGGAACGCTGTGCTCATCTGAGCCCACGAACCAGATATCCCGCCGAGAGCACCTAAACCAACGCTTGGCATGAAGAGTCATGTCACGGCCAAGCAGCGGCACTTCGCAAGTCCGAAACCTGGTGGAGCTCCATCAGGTCGTTGAACTCATATAAGATCCTGCGGATCGTAGTTTCCATCGAACGGTCGCATATCTGGCATTCTGAACCCTGGTGGAAGCGGAGCAGCCAATATTTCAGGAGAAAACGGGGATCAGAGGCGACCTGCGCCTGCTCGTTTTGCTGCTCCTTTAGCCATCCAGAGCTCGCTGGAGCTCCTCAATCTGCGGTAAAGAGTCAAATGGGGGTCGTTTTCACCCATGCGAGCCCGGCCCTCTCGTTCGGTTCAGGACAGTTCGGAGGTCGGATTCCTCCTCACCTCGGCTCGCATTTCCAGCCGCGCTCGACACACGCTGACTAGAGACGCGCGAAGTGGGTGGATAACGCGGGGCACTTTCACGACCCTCGCGGTGGTATGAACCGCCCCGCGAGGTGTGGTGGCCACCCGCATGAGAACGACGGGATCGTTCTGCTGGTGGTGATCGAATCATCGCGCCCAGCATTTTCGCTCAGGTTTGGTTGCGACTTGGCGTGGGACAGCTCGGGATCTACTTTTTCACCGAGTCTCAGCTTTGCTGACACCCTGCTCGGGGCGCCCTTTGTATTCGCTGGCCCTTGGGAGCCTGTAGGCTTACTTTTTGCCACTTGCTTACCCTTGCGTTTACGCGCTGCAGTGCTCGCGCGGCGGGCTATCGCCCTTTGCCGCGCTTTCGCGCGACCTGCTGGCGTTTTTGGCGGTTGCACCGCACCGGCTGTCGCGGACGACATGCCTTGGTCCAGACGGTCTAACCTCTGGTTGACCGTCTGGAGAGTATTGTCGAACCTCTCCAGGTAGCTTCGGATGGCAGGGTCCAGTTGCGGAGCCGCCGGGGTATTCCCGACAGCATTTTGCGATACTGGAGGTATGCTGGAAGGGTTGTCCCTCGGGTCGCGGGGACTCCTTCTGCATGTTGATTCCCCTGCTCCGGTTCAGATTGGCGGGCCATTGTAGCTGTCAGACCAGTAGGTCCAAGGTTTTCCTGATGAAGGATAGACGCTAAATCAGCCCCTCCTTCTAGCGCCAAACTGTTGATGCTGTTTTTCGGCACCAACCAATTGTCACGTGGGTTTTGTTCTTTGATGAATTAACGCCCGTGATAATGGGTATATAATGAAATAAATGCTAGGAAAACTTAAAGTGGTTCGGATGCTAAGGTGCAAGTCCTACATCCACTGAGTTGTATTGATTTTAGTGTTGGTCAGGTCGCTAAAGCGTACTGACGTACAAAAGTTATGAAAAGTGAGCTACTCTTCTCTTTTTTACAAGTGAGAGAGTTGTCTTTTGGTCATGAATGAACCAACCCCCTTAATGGTGAGTTTTTCTACATTTTATATCGAATGGAAGCGTGTAACATCATTAATCTATGGGTTGGTGTGATTGTCAGCACGTCATCCATCTTCACGTCCCGTTTTCCCTTTTTCCAAGCTGACTTTGCATGACTTGCTGCAGAGAGATGGACGCGTGTAAGCTCCATGTTTATTCGCAGGTCTGACGTGCGCACATTGCCCTGACAGGGGCAGGTCACCCAGCGTGACTCATCCTACGTCAGCCCATTGTTTTCCCGGGTATAACAAAGAGTATTCAAATTTCAAACCCATATATTAGAGCTTTTAACCGTATGAGAATCAATGAGGGAATTCAAACCTAAATACCGTGAGAACGAATCACAGGTTTAACCATCCTGCTAACCCCTTGTAGGGCATTTAAGTATCAAAATTTACTTTACATGACGCGAACAACATGAATCCATTATTTTTCTGGTAAAAATTATGAACACTGCCTGGAGAAATAGAGGCATGGCAAAACCTTGAGGAAGAATGGAATGCATAAGCAAAATGAAAAGAGGAAAAAGTAAGCAATATTATTAAACCCGGATAGTTGATAGAATAGAATCACATGGGTGGTAAAATTGTTGGCCACACAGAAATAATAAAAACAAAAAAAAAAAAAAAAAGGTGACAAAAACCAGATCAACTAAACACTAGCGGACTTGAGGCCCCAAAAAAATTAAGAGCGAAAAAAAACATTTTATAAAACTAAATAAACCAAACTCTATTTGCTCAAAAATACTACAAAATATCAACTGAATAACAAAATCAATGGCCAAGTTCATTGATGTTCTGAAAACTATCTTCACTAACTGCCCTCCCAAATTGAGAATTTGATGTGAAACCCAGTCAATATCCTGTAAGTAAGAAAACCAAAGGACCAAAATCCTGTTGTTGCAATTGAGTGAGCAGTTCTTGTGTACATCCAATATAAGATCAGTGCCCCAAGTAGATCACCAAATATGTGAAAAAAAAAAGCAAAAAATATGCAAACAGGGGATTAATTCCCTGAGGATTCTGTCCGTTCTTAACTTAGTCTTACATTCTGCCTTGTCTTGATCATTCTTTTAAGTGTAGCTAGCCAGAAATTGCACTCATCCCACTCACTAGTGGTGAGAAGTACCTGTTCCACGCAGAGTGAAGAAATAAATAATCATTTGAGCTACCAACACTAGCAATAAAATAATAATAATAATCTTGTACTTCCTGTTTTTACCTGGATTTGTAGGGCTGTACCAAAATCATTATTGTCCAAAGCTTGGCAAAGCTGAACAAGCTTATCCGCGGCATTTTTAGAGATGTCCCCACTGTTAAGTTTGGCAAACAAGGCACCTATTTTCTTTGAATTATCTTCAATTTCACGCTTTTTGGCTGGATTAGCACGGGCACCTCCCAGTGCTTCTGCTGTCTCGTTATAAAGTCTTGTCAATGTCATGATGACTGGTTTTTGATGAGCTGCAGAAAACATGCAAAATCAACTCAAGTTCATAAGATTCATCAAATCAAGAAATAATTAAAGAATATGGAGAGCTAGCTAACAAAGCAGAGGCATTATTTCTCTTGTAAAACTGAAGAAATAGAAATATTCTTTAACCCGTAAAAGACCAGAATCAGGACTTCCGATGACTCTAAAAGTGAGCTACTTCATACCACATATTGTTACACAAACCAAATCATTTGCTTTTGTTCAACGCTCTCTTTGAAGAAGAGAAGGCAACAAGATACTTCTTTTCATTTGTTGTGACAAGCATATATACATCTATGGAAGACACAGATATTGTGGCAAAATACACGCCTACAGCCACCATCGATTGTGTATAATGCCTCAAAGGCGACTGGAGTTCTTTTACATTTCAAGTGATATTCCAACATGTTTATATGACATCAACTTTGGCCACAACCATCAGGGCTACCAGATCTGATTTTAAAAACCCTTGATATAAATTCATTTCTCCACCAACTAAAAAGAAAAAATAAATTACCAGGCACATTTGAAGTGTCAACGGTCTGTATTGTAGGTGGTGGTGCTGCAGGTGTTACAGCTGGTTGTACAGGTGCTGCCTGAGTAGGACTAGTTGGTTGCATTGATCCCATCCCAGGTCTTTGAACAACCCCTGAACCAGTCATTGGCATAAATCCCATCGGTGCAGTTGTGGGAGCCACAACCTTTGGGCCAGGAACAGATCCCAGATGTGATGGCCCATGTGCATCAGGCCCTGGCGGTACAGGATGATAACCTGGGTTAGAAGTTCCCTGAAAAAATTCATGCAAACAGTTTCTTCAGTATACCAGTCAGAAAACAATATATACCACAAAAAGACATTCAAATCTTAAGTAGATATACTGACAGGATACAATTGAGAACCCAATGTTGGTTGCTGATATTGATCTGCATTTCTCAGCACGGGAGGAGTTGAAGGAATAAAGGGTCTCATAGCAGGCTGTGTGGTAGCAGGAGAAGGAGCAAAATTTGGCTACATGAAAAGGGATATAAATTTGATTAATCATAGAAAAAAGATTCCACAGAATATATTTACTTTCACTGACAAGGTATATCTTACAAAACAAATCTGAGAAATGATAGTGCACTGTAAGCAAAAACTATACTCCAAAGCCACAAATTTTTCCAGATAAGTAACAAGAAAGAATCTTTTGTCCAATAGTGATTAATATGAAGATGAAAAGAAATAAACCAAGTAATTCGGAGTACCTGAGTTGCTGGAGATGGTATAAATAAGCTAGGTTGTTGCGCAGGCTGATACTGTACAGGAGCACCAAATCCTCTCCCATTCCCATAAGGAGCCAATGGTTGTTGATAATTGTCACCATAGCCAGGAACTGTCTGATGCAATTGGGCAGGTGCTGGTTCCTGAGCAATACACAAGACAAGACAAAAGTGTAATTCAGAGAAGACAGCACAAAATCGAACCTGAACTGTAACAAGAACAAAATTCTAGAAATAAACAGTAGATATAATCACCTGATAATATTGATGAGAGGAGTCAACCATGCCAAATTTGGATTGATCAACACCACCATGCACTGCTCTATCTTGTACTTCAGAGTTCTCATAAGCCATAGCAGTAGCTTCTTTCTCTGTAACAATGAATCAGAAGAAATAATCAGCTGGTATTAAATACTGCAAGTAGCAAGATATATGTGTGTGGGGGGGCTATAGACCTATAATAACCCTTGTTCCATCTAAACCATCACATGGAACCAGCTGAAACCAACAATGACAGTAATTTGGACTCATCAACTTGAGAAATATTATGTAATGGTCATTTTGTGAAACACAATTGGGAGATTAGTAATACAGACTGATAAAATAATAGGAAAGTTAGACGTACAAATTACACATACAGTTTGAGAAATACAAGGACTAGGAATACAAACCTCAGAAGGCACCAGGTTTATTCCCTTTAGGTTCAGAAAAGGATGCACCATGCTACCAACATTTTTAAGAAATTTGACTAGAAAATATTTGTGCTATTACACAAAACTCTGAATACATTTGATATCCAGTTCTCGAAAGAAAATAAGTGTTGTTGAAAAAGCACAGCTACCACCTCAATTAGAAGAAATTTAGATAATATGTCCATTAGTACCAAAAACAAGATAAAGCAGAAGCACATACCAGGTTCGATAGAGCAAGCAATACGATCTCTTAAGACCGTAAGTTCAGGTGACAATTCATCTGATCCCAAAAGTTTCAAGTACTCCATTGCAGTTGTTAGAAGCCCTTGGCTAGCTAAAATTTCAGCATACTTCTCAACAAGCTTGCACAGAGATGCGCTAAATCTCTTCTGTCCAGTTGCCAAAGCTAAAACAATAGTCTTCTCCATCAATTCCTAACCAAAAGAAACATTGTTCAAATATAACAACTTCCTACCAAAAGATGTGTTGAATATTACTAAAGGTAGCGCACATACCTGAAGAAGATCAACATAGGATTTCCCTTCATGCTCAGCTGCCAGGCTCCTTGACCAAATTTCCACTGTTTTGTCAATGTTATTTGCACATATATAGCAGAGAGTTGCCGCCAGTGTATTACCAGCTGCCATTAGCTTTGAAGCAAGTGCATCACAGAGCACAGTCCATTCCTCTCTCTGAGCAAACTGAATGAAGACAAGAAAGACATCAGTTGTCAGCAAGCACATAAATTTGAGACGAAATCTCAAACATTCTATGTGATAATTTTTTTTTTTTTTTTTCCATAAAGAGCTAATAATAATGTCACAAGTGACTAGGTAATCAATGGGATTGTATGACTTGCGCAAGTATAAGCAAAAGCACTAGGCCAAAATCAATTCAAGCAGATCATATCATCTGCTAAGTTTTTTCAGCAACATTCAGCATAAAAAGGTACAGTAACTCTCAAGCATTTTCAGAAAAGAGTAGGCCACTGATGTTATCAAGTCCAGCACCTCTAATTTTGCTCCAATGTTAAAGTATCGTGATATTTAGACGATCGTCAATATCAAGAAGAAGAAAATACAGATAATCTCATCAATGTAATATGCAATGCATTCTCACAGCATTATAAATTCTATATTTTCTTCCCAGAATTCAGAATCTTACCGTACAGAGAAGAGCAAGTGTTTCTTTCCAGAATTTCAGAGGCCTGGTGTTCACAAGGCTCAGGAGATCATTATTCACCATTGCAGACACAACCTGAAAGCAAACGATCAATGTTTAAGTTCTTTAAAGCACAAGCCCAGTTGCAAACATTCAATAATTCATGAGATGAAAATGTCGCTATCCAATCTTAATTAAGCAAAAAATCAACAGATCCGCTAAATACAAGAGTAAAATTTAAGCTACCTTTAGATAAGGTGAACGACTCATCTTGAGATATTGATCGCGTGTGCTCTCCCACAAGGCACCACCACCAACATGGGCAATAACTAAAGCATCAGCCATTTTATTTGCAGATATGCACTGTGCAACTGCCCCCTTGTAGTCTCCCACAACCAAAGCACGTTGAACACTGTCATCAAATGATGGATCAGAACTCTCCTCCAGTCGATCCGTTACTTCCTGCATTTCTTGTGCACTAAGAACAGAATCCTCAACAAAAGTATTGACAGAAGTTGATACAGGTGTGTCAGCTTTGGGACTTGGAAGATTATTAAAGAAATCTTCCCCATTATCAGTAGCAAAGATTGAGGCTCCTTTATCCCCCTCGTCTACCACTTTATCTGTTGCTGATTCCTCCAGTGTAACAGCATTTACTTCCTCGGAAAGATCATCTGGAACAGTATCTTTTTCCTCTTTAGGTAAACTAAAACCAAAGTGGGTAATCAACTTTGTCCTCGCATCATCTTCAAACATAACTTTCAAGAAACCCCAAGTTTCACGGTCATCCTCAGACCTGTTTGGAAACTCAAAGGAATGAATAGAGAGTTATAAGCAGGCAAAGAAGAAAGAAGATTTGTATCCAACACAACCAACATACTTGCTCTCTTGCGATTTTTTCTCACATAAAATCCTCAGTGAAGACCTCTCTCCATTCTGTATTGATTCTTCAAATTCAGATGAACGACTCACCAAACTGTCTTCTGTAACTAAGTTGTGCACAGAGATCTGAAAAAGAAACACAGAACAATAATAATTAGAGAAAAGTCACTGAAGCTGAAGTGAATAGGAACCTTGCAATAAAATTACCTCTGAAGCACCAGATGACTTGGGATGAAATGAAACAAGCTTTCCTCCAAAGCCAAAAGATGCTCCAATGGGACGTTTATACCACTTCGGGGCTCTCAAAGGAGCTGCATAGAAAGGATAGCATGTAAGGAGATTTGAAAACTTATTCTCTTGTGAACAACAAAAGCAAATACAGAACGGAAGCCACAAAGAGAGCTAGAAAATAAAATTTTAGAACATTAAAAAAAAGTTGCCCGTTATCTGATTTGAAAATTGCAATTTATTTCCAGTTGTAAACACTTTCAATCACCAACTCTCTACCAAATAGAAACTCAAAAATCAGCAATTACAATTATTTAAAACATATTATTTTGGTAAAATATGAGGCATTATCATTTTCATGCCTGTTTATTTTTTATATATGAAAAAATAACTAAATTACCTGCACCAAATTCATTCTCCCCCACACCATATCTGCTGCAACCCTGTGGAGTGAAAAATAAATACCCATGCAAAATAAGGCCAAAATGATTTCTATAACATCATCAAAGGAAACTATAATATTTCTCCTATGCTGAGTCAGGGAAACAAAGAAAAAAAATGAAAAAAGTTTATATAAAATACAACCCTTCTCAGTTATCAACAAGTTTTCAGATTCTATGTTTGGACAATCTTCTGGGACAGAAATCTAAAATTTCGTCTAACATACACAAATACAAGCCAGCCTTATTCACAAATTCAAAATAAGGTGCATAAAATACGAATGTATCTTCCAGAAAGAAGTTTCCATAATATTCCACTATTTTATAACATGAAACTTGAATATTGTCCACATTCAGAAAGTAGTTGGAATCCTTCAATATTACCATGTTATAGATATTTCACTGGTTTCATAGCAATGAGCTGAAAACAATTTCTTCTGGAAAGACACAGTAAGACCATACCTCAACATTATAAATTCCAATTTTTCCATCAAATGATGATGCAGATATCACTCCAGGTATCTTTGGATACCAATGCACATCAAAATTCCAGTTGTTTCCAGCTGGCAGTTCAGTGACAATCTGCATTGAAGTTTAAAAAATAATAATAATAATAATCAGTATAATAAATGTCACCATAGAAAAAAGTTCTGTCAACACATGAAGAACATCACAATAAAAATACATGCTGAAGAGTAATTCAGACCAAAAATTACATGGTTTCTAAAGGAAAGGAGGAGGACCAAAACTCACAAACAGATTCCCCTACCTCACCAGTAACTGTGTCCCAGCAAATGGTACGGTTATCCTTTGCACAAGTAAGCAAATAGGAACTGTCAATTGGACACCAGGACATTGCAATTACACCTGGTGAAAGATAAGCAGTTAAACATAAGAACCTTGAAACTAAGTACATTCCCCTATGAAAACATATAGTACTATTGACAATGGGGAACCTTCATTGCAATCAAGGAAAAGTGCAGTCTCAGAAAAGCAGTAAACATAAATTAACTAGCTAAAGTGTCACTGACAGGCAAGCTGGCAAAACATCAATAAATTTACAATGAGAATCATTTTGCAGAGCGTCATACCTTTCGTGTGCCCCACAAACTCCCTAACCGGTGACATGACATTCCGCATATCCCAAAGCTGCTCCCAAAAACATCATTAAAAGTTTACAAAGTTTAACATCAGTCCACAGGTAAAACTAATAATAATATTATAAGCATACAAGAGTGTGTGTGTGTGTGTGTGTGCATCATTACCCTCAGAGCAGGTGAACCATCTTCGTCAGATGCAACAACAAGCTGAGTGGCAACATCAGGATTCCACTGTAGAACTGAGCACCGCCTCCGAATTGAATCGGTAAAACTGCCAATTAACAGAAACACATTAATTACAAATTGCAAACACAATCATATGAAGGGAATCATGCAAAAATACACAGAAAGTTTAAGCAATAAACATTAAAATCAAGCCCTTACCTTATTACAGGTTTTTGCTTCTTTAGGTCCCAAACCACTGAAAATAGAAGAAAAATGTTCAAATTATCAATAAAAAGAATAATAAAGTAACAAATAAATCTAAGGTTTTCCATTTCCTCACCAGTTGTTCCATTATAGGAAGTGGATGCTAATATGTGTTGAACCTTGCTATTCCAAGAAAGAAAGGAAATTTCACCTTGAGCAGCAGAACCACTACCCTGCATAAAGATGTTACAGACCATGTCAGATCCCATGTAGATTTATATAAAGGAGAAAAATATCTCAGGTTAACCAAGGAAGACAGCAAAAGAAAAACACAAAAACAGGCAGTTTTTTAGATAGAGATCCTATGTCTAGTGTCAGATAAATATTCCTAGAACATTTCAATAGCAGCAAAAGGTGCTCAACTTTGAATATATTACAAAATTAATTACCCAAAAAAAAAATATATATATATATATTACAACATTAGCATTAAATCAAGTCAAATACAACAGCAAAGACACAATTAAACTATTATTTATAGATGCAGGTATCTTAAAATCGAGAAATATCCCCGGAAGTAGAGTATTCTTTTCAAGTAAATAATCCAATTACTCTAATTTACCCTGAAATCATAAAATGGTTCTGATGGAGGCGAGAGAAAAATATCCTCAAACAGATCTTTCCATAGTATTACAGCTTATAATGTAAAATTTTATCATATTATAGACACATTTCACAATCTCAGCAATTAAATATCTACAAAAGCTGGCAAAAGCAGAATTTCCTAAAGTGGTGAGCAGCAAGATGAATACATGAAAAACAAATTTATCCAGAGATATAGGAGGCAACTTACCTTGAGTGGAGGAAAATGAGAAGGTTGAGTTGGTTCTGCCAAATCCCAAATGCATATTTCACCATCATCGGCCCCAGAGGCAAGCAAGTTTGGGGCAATGGCATTAAATTCAAGACCACGAACCTGACATTGAGGAAACAAAATTACATAGAGAGAAATAAGTTTGTCATCCAATCATTACATATTTGAAGATCAAACAAAACACATCTAACACACAGAGAACAGTAACCTAATTAGAAAAAAAGAAACTCACAGGTCCTTTGTGCCTTGAAAGATGTCCAACAAGAGGATTTCCAGCTGTTCCAGCAGAACTGAGAAAAAAATTATAAATAAATCATTTTGGTCTCGAAGTACAAGAGCATTTTATTCCTACCATTGGCTAGTATAACTGAAAAGCATCCTTACAGCCAGACAACAGATTAATTACATACTGTTTTTAACATTTGAAGTAAAACATCATTGCCAAGCTGTAAAAACCCAAAATTTAAATGAGCACTATACACTAAAATCTACATAAACAAGAGTTCAAACTGCCATAATTACCAGTATTTCTGATTAATTGCAACAACAGCTTGTCTTGAGCTTTATAATAACAAACACAGGATAATGCTGAAATTAAACATGACGTGGATACTAAACTCAAAGTAACCCCTAGTTTGGAACTTGTGAACAAAGAGAGACTACAGTCTACAAAAGAAAAAAATCGAAGACATTTGAAATGCCTAAAATTTGCAATGAAGAAATATGGAGAAACAAATTAAGCACCTTAACGGCACAGGTTTACAAATGCAGTTACTATAAGTGATGAATTCCAATAGAACCCGTATGTCAAGAACTAAATAAACCATAATTCAAATTCATCAAATTTAACCAAATTTCATGCGGCTAACATCAATACAACGGCCTTACCAAATACAAACAAAAACAACAAATCAGAACCGAGCTAGATCAGTACAATTACCCAAATTTTCAATTCATTATATTTTTCAGAATGCAATAACCAAATCATAACATTACCCCCAATTCACCAAAATTTCCAACAAATAGAATTAAAATAAATCCGAAATTATTAAAATTTTCAACAAAATAATAATTAATTACCGGATCAGAGTGAGAGGGTTCCAGAGATCGATACTCCCATCGACGAGCCCACCAGCCACAAGCCCAAGGGAGAACTCCTCCGAACCGGATCCATTTTTACCCCAAGCAAGCCGGTTGAACCGTTCCGAGCTCGGCGACTCGCCAACCACGGGGAGATCACGATCTTCCGATTGAAAATCAAGTTTGAAGATCTCGAGATTGGCCGAGGAGCTAAATGACAGATCAACGGCTCCTGCCATCGTCCCCGCCGCCATGTAAGGCGCGTCCGGCGCCAACGCCACCGACGCCGATCTATTCACTCCTTTTATACACGCCATCGCACACAAAATTAACTACACCAATTTCGATCCGTGAGTAAGTTTGTGAATTCACCACGCGGATCTGAGAAATGATTATTTCTGGTTTTGAAGAATTTTAGGGTTTGATTTTGATTTTGATTTGATCTGATTTTTAAGACGAAGAAGAGAAGAGAGAGGTGTAACACTCTATCTCTCTTTCTTTCTATTATCTATCTCTCTCTGTGTGTCTCGACTCTTTCTGTGTGTGATTTTTGGTTTGTTGTTTTTAATAATTTATTTAATTCTACGTTTTTGATGAGTGGTTTTGTTCCGCTGTGGCTGTGCTCCATTTTTATTTGTGCTTTGTCTGTGTTGTACCTTGGGCGAGACTGAGCTTAAGAGGGTACTTTTGTACTGTTTGTATTAGATATTGTAAAGTATTTGGCTTTGTTCTTTATGTCCCATTATTTGCATAATGTATTGAAAACCCCTTATTGTTAGTGATAATTTTTTTTTTATATTCATTTAAAATATGTAAATCTATTTTTACCCATTTAGATCACTTAAGAAAATTAAAATGTTTCATTTACCTCTTTTCTTTTAATTATTTTGTTAAATTATTCTCTTAATTATAAAGGTGTTCAAATATGACCATGTGTAACATGGTGACTTAAGATACAGCATGACCATGCATTTCCATCTTCGACTAAACCGCATTATCATAATGAATTCTCTTTTATAGTTTTTAATTCATAAGATCGAGAAAATTAGGGCTAGAAAGAGGAAGAAAAGAGAAAGGAAAGAAAGATAGAAGAAAAAGAATGCCTTTAGACATTAGTTTTATGTTCACTTGAAATATTAAAATGCCCTTCAAAAGTTTTAAATGTCACCAAATTAGTAGTAACAATAAAGGGGTTTCTAATAATTTTAAAAAATACCAGGTACTAACAGGATTAAATGATTTCTCAAAAGGGTATATAAAATTTACCCAGAGTTTTTGATGTAGTCATGTTCTCCAATGAGCTCATGACGAGTGTATCATCTTAATTTATTTTTATGTTTCAATTAGTTAAAAACTGAACAGACAAAAAAGCCCTTAATTTTTCCCTAATTTTATGTGATTTAGTATAAAACAGTTTGTCTTTCAGAATAAAATTGAGGGCAAATAGGTAATAAAAAGAACTCGCTTCCACAGAAAGTTTCGGTATCAGCATTTGCAGAAAATCTATTCGTTTCAGCAAGGCTGAAGCGTGTTGTCAGCTTGTCCAATAGTATAGTGACAAGTGTAATTTTAATGTTTCATATTTACTTAAATGAAAGGGGTTGATAATGGCTGCACTTAATAACAAATATTAATACCGATAAAATAAATAATAACTTTTGCAAATAATATCTCAAAATTTTAATTTATAAACTACAATTCAATAAATAAATAAATTGCAGCCTTAAATTTTGATTTTTTTTTTCATATAGAGATGGCGCAGGGCCAGCGGGTTTCATATTTCCCGTCCCCGCCTTATCCCCGCTATGGGGATGATGGTCCACGCTTCGTGTTGGGAAGGAGGTCACGAGGATGATGGTCCATGCTTCCTGCGGGGAAGGGGTGACTCCCGTCCCCACCTTGCCTACTCCCAGCCTAGTCCTAGATGTAGGGTTTTTCCCAGCTTCATTCCTTACACCACGGGAAGAAAATCTCTGGACTACGTCGTTAGTGATTGGAGGCTGGAGAGGAAGGACAACATCGATGACTAGGTTGTGGCTATGGAGACTTGAGCAGCGACTGTGGGATGTTTAGGATTGAGTGAGTGTGGAAAAAGTGGAATATATATATGGAAGACATTTATGTAATTAAATAAATATACCAAAGGTTATTTTGTAATTTAAAAGGGTTTGGGGTGGGGCGGGGAGACATTTATCTCGTTGCTGCTAAGGCTACAAACGAACCGAATACGAATGAACACCCCCGTTCAAAAAATCGTTCGATAAGCACAGAAGGGTGTTCAAACTTGAACGAATACATAATGGCCATTCGAGTTCATTCAACTAATAAAACGAGCAGTTCGCGATCATTTGATTAATTGTTCGAATAACTTGTAAATACATGTTCGAATAACTCATTTGAATACCTGTTTTAAAATTTGGGTTGTGCGGGTAAGGGAAAATGTGGAATTGAGTTTGAATTTTTGTTTTAAAATTTGGGCTGGCCAGGTTTGTTTGTTGGTTATTTGGTTCATATATATGTGTGTGTATATATATATATATAGATAATGTGTAACTGTGTATATACAAAATTATCATGATACATATATATTAATAATAGATTAAATATGTTTAATATGTTATTAAATTATCAAAATTATAGGTTATCATATATATATTATCATTACATAAATTATCATAAATATTTTAAATATCTACATATATATTTTATATCAACACCCATAAATTTATAATGGAATAAGAGCAATGGCGGATCCAGCCACTTTTTGGGCCACCCTCAATTTTTTTTTTAATATTAATATGTATAATTTATATATTTTGGCCTACCCTATTAATGAACAAAAATAGTAATGTATAATAAATTTTTATTTTGGCCAACCCTAAAAAAAATTTTTGGATCCGCTATTGAATAAGAGTGTATTGTAATATATGATAAAAAAAATGTGTAATTAATTTGATTATAATATATATATTATATATTTTATTTCGCCCACTCTAAAAAAAATTCCTAGTCCGCTATTGAATAAGAGTGTATTGTAATATTGATAAAAAAATGTGTAATTAATTTGTTATATATTATAATGTAATTGTGTATATACAAATTATTATTATAAATATTAATCATATATTAAATATGTTTAATATGTTTTAAATTATCAATATTATATATTATTATTATCATTACTATCTACATATATATTTTGTATCAATACCCATAAATTCATAGTGATATGAGAGTCATTGTAATATATATCAATACAAATGTGTGATTATTTATGTTAATATATATATATTTTATATATTATATATATGATTGGTCATGGCATATATCATTTGATTATACAATATATTATATTCATAAATTCATCATACTATATTTAATTAAGTTATTATGTTATTAAATTTGTTATGCTATATATCACTTGATTACACAATATGTTACGTTCATCAATTTACCATACTATATTTATTATTTATTAATTGAAATGTTATCTCATAATATTTAATTATTGATTACATTTGAAAAAATATGAAGCTATTATGTTATTAGATTTGTAAAATTATATATCCCTTGATTTTACAATCTATTATATTATTAAATTTGTTATGCTATGTATCATAATAATTTATTATTTTTTAATTAAAATATTACATACTTATATATTTAATTATTGATGACATTTGAAAAAAAAAAAATTCAAACATATTATATATATAAAAAAACAAAAATATCATAATATTTTATTATTGATTACCATTGAAAAAAATTCATCCAAACTAAACTAAACATAATATAAAAAATAAAAAAACTGAAAAAATATAAATATAAATAACAATATACACCATGTTTTCGAACATAAACGAACAAATCAGCAAACAGATTGTTCACAAACGGATGGATCAGTCAAACGCAATATGTTCGCAAACATAATCAAACGAACACCCCATGTTCGAACTCGAATTGAACATATTATCGAACGAACATTGAACTGTTCACTAACAGTTTGTTATCGAGTTGAATTGAGCTATTATCGAATGAACATTGAGCTGTTTGCGAACATCTCAGTTCGTTTTAACCCTAGTCGTTGCTTTTTTGGGGAGGGACGGTGGTAGGATAGGTCCCCGAATTTCCTGGGACAGCACCTATCTCTAATTCAAGACATTAATATTTGGAGTTAACGACTTTTTCTCAACCAAATAATGGCTTGACACTTTTTCATATACCAGCTTTTAAAATACCACTTTATTACCCAAATTTATATTCTGGCAAAGAGTAGAGAGCAAAATCGGTATAAGCTATTGGGGTTTTTGAAAAGGAAAGACCGATAAGTCTTTTGGTGATGGAAGATTAGATTTGGATGGTTGGGATTGATCGAAATTTGACTTGAGAGGGGCAGTTGCACAAACCTTAATCGCTCAACTGCCGGCAATTAGCAGAGTCGACTAGAGTAAAGTTTGAGGGGTTTTGGTGAGTTATGATTGGCTAAGAGAATGATAGTAGTGTGGAGTCGCAACCATGCCGGAATCAGAAGCAGAATATAAGTTTGGATAATAAAGTAGTATTTTAAAAGTATGTGGGTGGGAAAGTTCATGAAGCCATTATTTGGGTGGAAAAAGGCGTTTACTCTTAATTTTTGTTATTAATTAATTTTAAAATAAAAATTAGATCATAAAATAAATTAAAAAGTGGAAAATTCTGGACAAAAATTGAAGTCAAAACATAAAATTATGCAATACGATCACACTTAAAATAACTGAAAACAAGTTAGAATCCTAAATTTATCAAAGCAAAAACATCAGTAATTAGGGTAGGATCTAATTAGTTGCATGATCATCGTCACCATTTCTGGTTTCAACTGGTGGGTTATGCCTGTCGAATGGGAGCTTTATTTGGCCCAAGGAACCAGCAGGAACAAGCTTAAGATTTTCACAGTTACATATCTCGATCATGAATCCATCTGGATCGTTGAAAAACAGCTGATCGATTGCAGTTCCACTTTCATCATCCTCCACTGTTCTCTTCATGTACTTTATGTTAAACTCCTTCAATCTCTTCTCGATTGCTCCCATGTCTTCACACTGCAAAAATACTTCAAATTCAAATTAAACAACAGTACTCATTTATGAAATATAATCTGATTATTAAAATCTAATTTAAATTAACCTGGAAAGAGATGTGGTTATCCATGGGATCCAGATGATCAGTATCAGGGAGCCTATCTTCATCCTTGGACTGCACCAGGTGAATTCCAACTCCATAGTTGAACAACCACGCACCATCGAAATCAAAAGCCGGTGGTCTTTCAATCAACACAAAACCAAGAACCTTGGTGTAGAAATCTATGGATTCCTTCACATTTCTGCACAGCCTCGACACGTGATTCAGAGCCATCAAAGGGAGTTCTTTTCCTTCATTGTTTTTCTCCTCAGCTTCCTCTTTGTCTCTTCTTGCTTGAACTTGATCCCCATTGGCCTTACTGTTCTCCCCCATCGTCCTGTGAATAGTACGTACGTACTTCAATAACTTGTTTAACTAATGTTGCTGCGTTTTCTGAAGAATGGTGTGGAGGCAGGACTAGGAACGAGGCGGCGGGCGACAGGTGGAGAGGACTGAGAGGACTGAGGAGGAGATAGAAGAAGACACGCGGAGGATTGCATGAAATGGACGCTTATATTTTGTCCAGCTGACAAGTTACATTCTGAGTTTCAGTGAAGATTTTCTATTCCAAGTTAGTTTAAAACAAAGAATTTAGAGTTCGGTGAATGAAGGCATCTCTATTTCAAGAAATACAGTATTTGTATTTGTATTATATAATTTGATTTGAATAATAAACTTCGTTAGTTACATTGAAACATGATATATTTTTATTTGAATACGCGTAACCAAATATATTCTCATTGACCCATCTCTCATAAAGACCAATCATTTAATATATATATATATATACACACACGATTTCTCCCCGACCCACCTCCCTAAAGACCTTATTCATCCACCTCTTATAAAAACCAATTATCCACTACGTATATGATTCCTTACCAACTGACCTCCTAGAAAGACTAATTATACAATATGTATATACGGTATCTTTCTAACCCATCTTCCATAAAAACCAATTATATAATATATCTCGCAAAAAGTTGACCTAATGGTCAAAGAGGTTTGCTCCCTTCCTTGGGTTCCTATGTTCAAACCTTGAGACCACCTATCACAATAATATTGTGACTTACCTGATCTATCATTTGAGCTTGTAGGGTGTTCAATAAATCTTGGAGATTAGTTAAAGTACGCTCAAACTAGCCAAAATATTCCGGTTACAAAAAAAAAAAAAAGAAACCTAATTATACAATATATATATATATATATACACACACACACACACACATACACGATTCCTCATCGACTCACCTACCATAAAGACCAATTATGCAATATATATTGTCAAGTGAACTTGAACTTGAATATTTAGGTAATCATTTTACGTGATTCGAATACAAAATCTTTGAATAATTTATAGCTTTGCCCTCCTACCACAAACCAGGGATTGTTATAACAGTAATGCTAGTTTTATAAAGATATATACAAAGAGAGCATATAAAGACAATCCCCACACTTGATTTTCATGATTTCTTTCTTTCTATCTTTTTCTTTTTTCGTTTTTTCTTTATTTTTTTCTTCTGAATAATTTATAACCCTCTTTATATGGGTCTTTATAAAGGTATCATTTTTCTTGTTATAATACACTATTATACATTATCATTGTATGATCCACTATTCTACACTATTGTTCGCATGATACACATATCCAATGAAAGGTCTCCGAGTGGTGGGACGTACGTAAAAAAACTTTTTCGATGAAAATAATGTACTTGGTTAAGTTGACTTAGGTAGTACTCAAACATTCAATTCCACGACCGGAGGCAGGTGAGGCTTCTTCTTATGTAAGGCTAAATTTAACCAACACAATCTAGGGCCCACTACGGCCCAAAACTAAACTCACCCCCACACGCACTCTCACGCTCAGCTGCAAACGCCATCAGTATCACTTCTCGTGTCTTGTCTCCACCCAAGCGGAAAACCGGACGACCCGAAATTCGAATCGGATCGAATCAAACCAAACCCCAACCTCAACCCGAACCAAACATGTACCGAGACGTCTCCAGCTGCAACACCTACAACTACGGTGACGCGCTCTACTGGGACGCGCGCTACGTGCAGGAGACCGGTTCCTTCGACTGGTACCAGCGTTACTCTGCTCTCCGTCCTTTTGTTCGCAAGTACATCCCTACCTCTTCGCGTATTCTCATGGTCGGCTGTGGCAATGCCCGTAATTTCTCACTTACTTTCTGTCTCTATTTATATCTTCCTTTTGATTCCAAGATTTAGTAATTTTTTCAATTATGATAATTTTTGTAATTTTCAGTTTTGTTTGCTAGGGAAGTGTGAGAAATTGTTGTGATTTTTATAATTAATTGTGCTTTGTGTTTGGTTTATGAGAAAGTGTTGATTTTTTCAGAGAATGTGTTTGATATTATTAGAAAACTTTTATGTTCTCATAAGATTTCTTGTTTCCTGTGTTTTAAAAAACAAAGAATCGTATGTACTTTATGCTTTGTTGAAGTTCGTTTCGACGTCTGTGATGATGTTACATATCACTAATTGTGGCTTCATTATTTGCAATGTCATTTAAGTTTGGTCATGTTTAATTGGTTCTTCTCGAGAAATATTATAATGGAAAATTTATTTAAATGCTTTGCAGTTATGTCTGAGGACATGGTCAAGGATGGGTATGAAGACATAATGAATATTGATATTTCTGCAGTGGCCATTGAGATGATGAAGAGAAAATATGAGTATATCCCTCAGCTAAAATGTATCCTGTTAAAGAAACTTCTGAATTAGTGTCGGTTGCGAATTCTTTATTTGTTTTTTACTCATGTAACCATGCCTACTTCTGTCTTTGTTTTCTTTATTGATCTCAATAGACATGCAATTGGTGAAATATATCATTTGATTATATAATATATTATGTTCATAAATTTATCATACTATATTTAATGAAATTATTATGTTATTAAATTTGTCATGCTATATATCACTTGATTACACAATATGTTATGTTCATCAATTTACCGTACTATATTTATTATTTATTAATTGAAATGCTATCTCATAATATTTAATTATTGATTACATTTGAAAAAATATGAAGATATTATGTTATTAGATTTGTTATATTATATATCACTTGATTATACAATCTATTATGTTATTAAATTTGTTATGCTATGTATCATCATAATTTATTATTTTTTAATTAAAATGTTACATACTTATATATTTAATTATTGATGACATTTGAAAAAAAAAAATTCAAACATATTATATATATTAAAAAAAAAACAAAAACATCATAATATTTTATTATTGATTACCATTGAAAAAAATTCATCCAAACTAAACCAAACATAATATAAAAAATAAAAAACCGAAAAAATATAAATATAAATAACAATATATACCATGTTTTCGAACATAAACGAACAAATCAGAAAACAGGTTGTTCACGAATGGATGGATCAATCAAACGCAATATGTTCGCGAACATAATCAAACGAATACCCCATGTTCGAACTTGAATTGAACACATTATCGAACGAACATCGAACTATTCACTAATAGTTTGCTATCGAGTCGAATTGAGCTATTATCAAATAAACATTGAGCTGTTTGCGAACATCTCAGTTCGTTTCAACCCTAGTCATTGCTTTTTTGGGGAGGGACGGTGGCAGGATAGGTCCCCGAATTTCCTAGGACAGCACCCATCTCTAATTCAAGAGATTAATATTTGGAGTTAATGACTTTTTCCCAGCCAAATAATGGCTTAACGCTTTTTCATCTACAAACTTTTAAAATACCACTTTACTACCCAAATTTATATTCTAGCAAAGGTTAGAGAGCAAAATCGGTATAAGCTATTGGGGTTTTTAAAAAGGAAAGGCCGATGAGTCTTTTGGTGATGGAATATTGGATTTGGATGGTTGGGATTGATCAAAATTTGATTTGGGAGGGGCAGTTACACAAACCCTAATCGCTCAACTGCCGGCAATTAGCAGAGTTAACTAGAGTAGAGTTTGAGGGGATTTGGTGAGTTATGATTGGCGAAGAGAATGGTAGTGGTGTGGAGTTGCAACGATGCCGGAATCAGAAGTAGAATATAAGTTTGGATAATAAAGAGGTATTTTAAAAGTATGTGGGTGGAAAAGTTCATGAAGCCATTATTTGGGTGGAAAAAGGCGTTTACTATTAATTTTTGTTATTAATTAATTTTAAAATAAAAATTAGATCATAAAATATATTAAAAAATGGAAAATTCTGGACAAAAAATGAAGTTAAAACATAAAATTATGCAATACGATCACACTTAAAACAACTGAAAACAAGTTAGAATCCTAAATTTATCAAAGCAAAAACATCAGTAATTAGCGTAGGATCTAGTTAGTTGCATGATCATCGTCACCATTTCTGGTTTCAACTGGTGGGTTATGCCTGTCGAATGGGAGCTTTATTTGGCCCAAGGAACCAGCAGGAACAAGCTTAAGATTTTCACAGTTACATATCTCGATCATGAATCCATCTGGATCGTTGAAAAACAGCTGATCGATTGCAGTTCCACTTTCATCATCCTCCACTGTTCTCTTCATGTACTTTATGTTAAACTCCTTCAATCTCTTCTCGATTGCTCCCATGTCTTCACACTGCAAAAATACTTCAAATTCAAATTAAACAACAGTACTCATTTATGAAATATAATCTGATTATTAAAATCTAATTTAAATTAACCTGGAAAGAGATGTGGTTATCCATGGGATCCAGATGATCAGTATCAGGGAGCCTATCTTCATCCTTGGACTGCACCAGGTGAATTCCAACTCCATAGTTGAACAACCACGCACCATCGAAATCAAAAGCCGGTGGTCTTTCAATCAACACAAAACCAAGAACCTTGGTGTAGAAATCTATGGATTCCTTCACATTTCTGCACAGCCTCGACACGTGATTCAGAGCCATCAAAGGGAGTTCTTTTCCTTCATTGTTTTTCTCCTCAGCTTCCTCTTTGTCTCTTCTTGCTTGAACTTGATCCCCATTGGCCTTACTGTTCTCCCCCATCGTCCTGTGAATAGTACGTACGTACTTCAATAACTTGTTTAACTAATGTTGCTGCGTTTTCTAAAGAATGGTGTGGAGGCAGGACTAGGAACGAGGCGGCGGGCGACAGGTGGAGAGGACTGAGAGGACTGAGGAGGAGATAGAAGATGACACGTGGAGGATTGCATGAAATGGACGCTTATGTTTTGTCCAGCAGCTGACAAGTTACATTATGAGTTTCAGTGAAGATTTTATGTTCCAAGATAAAGGTAGAAGTTGACTAGAAAGTACTACCAAATAAAATACTAGCCAGTTAAATAGGAAAGTATTACGAAGTAAAATTTAAAAATTTATAAAAAAACTTCTTAAGTTTGTTAATTTAACTAAATACCTTAATATATAAAATTTTTGTAAAATAATAAAAACATCCTCACCCACCCTCAGTGCCAAATTCTGGCTACCACCATCAGAATCTAGCCAAAAAATGATGTTACGATGCAGACCGGTCAGATCTGATAGATAGGGTGTCGATAAAACCTTTTCTAGCCAGATCTACCATGAATCTGGTCAGAAAAGGTCAGATCTACGGCCAGATCTGGCCTTCGACGGTCGAAAAAGTCTAGATCTAGCCGTCAGCGACGACCAAAGATATGACACCATTAATGACAGTCAAAGAGCCGGAAAAGGCCAGATCGGTGAATTACCAGCCAGTTCCGGTGTTTTGTAGGCCGTTGTGATGGTGGTTGCCAGAATCTGGCAAGTATGGGTGGATGTGGGTGTTTTTGTTAATTTTTAAACTTTTTCTGGGGGTATTTGATGAAATTAATAAACTTAAGAGGTCTAAAAGTAATTAAAAAATATTAATATTTCTCAAATAACAAAATAAACAATATTTTGGGAATAGGATTGGGAATATAGATAGAAATAATGTGCCAAACACATGTTCGGTGAAGGAAGGCATCTCTATTCCAAGAAATACAATATTTGTATTTGTATTATATAATTTGATTTGAATAATAAACTTCGTTAATTACATTGAAACATAATATATTTTTATTTGAATACACATATCCAATACGATCACTTATATCTACGATGTCTCATCGATNAGTACGTACGTACTTCAATAACTTGTTTAACTAATGTTGCTGCGTTTTCTGAAGAATGGTGTGGAGGCAGGACTAGGAACGAGGCGGCGGGCGACAGGTGGAGAGGACTGAGAGGACTGAGGAGGAGATAGAAGAAGACACGCGGAGGATTGCATGAAATGGACGCTTATATTTTGTCCAGCTGACAAGTTACATTCTGAGTTTCAGTGAAGATTTTCTATTCCAAGTTAGTTTAAAACAAAGAATTTAGAGTTCGGTGAATGAAGGCATCTCTATTTCAAGAAATACAGTATTTGTATTTGTATTATATAATTTGATTTGAATAATAAACTTCGTTAGTTACATTGAAACATGATATATTTTTATTTGAATACGCGTAACCAAATATATTCTCATTGACCCATCTCTCATAAAGACCAATCATTTAATATATATATATATATATACACACACGATTTCTCCCCGACCCACCTCCCTAAAGACCTTATTCATCCACCTCTTATAAAAACCAATTATCCACTACGTATATGATTCCTTACCAACTGACCTCCTAGAAAGACTAATTATACAATATGTATATACGGTATCTTTCTAACCCATCTTCCATAAAAACCAATTATATAATATATCTCGCAAAAAGTTGACCTAATGGTCAAAGAGGTTTGCTCCCTTCCTTGGGTTCCTATGTTCAAACCTTGAGACCACCTATCACAATAATAT
The DNA here is from genome assembly GCF_008641045.1 of Pistacia vera. Taxonomy (NCBI): domain Eukaryota; kingdom Viridiplantae; phylum Streptophyta; class Magnoliopsida; order Sapindales; family Anacardiaceae; genus Pistacia; species Pistacia vera. The sequence goes on along the minus strand of NW_022195812.1, from coordinate 179,776 downwards.
TGTGACTTACCTGATCTATCATTTGAGCTTGTAGGGTGTTCAATAAATCTTGGAGATTAGTTAAAGTACGCTCAAACTAGCCAAAATATTCCGGTTACAAAAAAAAAAAAAAGAAACCTAATTATACAATATATATATATATATATACACACACACACACACACATACACGATTCCTCATCGACTCACCTACCATAAAGACCAATTATGCAATATATATTGTCAAGTGAACTTGAACTTGAATATTTAGGTAATCATTTTACGTGATTCGAATACAAAATCTTTGAATAATTTATAGCTTTGCCCTCCTACCACAAACCAGGGATTGTTATAACAGTAATGCTAGTTTTATAAAGATATATACAAAGAGAGCATATAAAGACAATCCCCACACTTGATTTTCATGATTTCTTTCTTTCTATCTTTTTCTTTTTTCGTTTTTTCTTTATTTTTTTCTTCTGAATAATTTATAACCCTCTTTATATGGGTCTTTATAAAGGTATCATTTTTCTTGTTATAATACACTATTATACATTATCATTGTATGATCCACTATTCTACACTATTGTTCGCATGATACACATATCCAATGAAAGGTCTCCGAGTGGTGGGACGTACGTAAAAAAACTTTTTCGATGAAAATAATGTACTTGGTTAAGTTGACTTAGGTAGTACTCAAACATTCAATTCCACGACCAGAGGCAGGTAAGGCTTCTTATGTAAGGCTAAAATTAACCGACACAATCTAGGGCCCACTACGGCCCAAAACTAAACTCACCCCCACACGCACTCTCACGCTCAGCTGCAAACGCCATCAGTATCACTTCTCGTGTCTTGTCTCCACCCAAGCGGAAAACCGGACGACCCGAAATTCGAATCGGATCGAATCAAACCAAACCCCAACCTCAACCCGAACCAAACATGTACCGAGACGTCTCCAGCTGCAACACCTACAACTACGGTGACGCGCTCTACTGGGACGCGCGCTACGTGCAGGAGACCGGTTCCTTCGACTGGTACCAGCGTTACTCTGCTCTCCGTCCTTTTGTTCGCAAGTACATCCCTACCTCTTCGCGTATTCTCATGGTCGGCTGTGGCAATGCCCGTAATTTCTCACTTACTTTCTGTCTCTATTTATATCTTCCTTTTGATTCCAAGATTTAGTAATTTTTTCAATTATGATAATTTTTGTAATTTTCAGTTTTGTTTGCTAGGGAAGTGTGAGAAATTGTTGTGATTTTTATAATTAATTTTGCTTTGTGTTTGGTTTATGAGAAAGTGTTGATTTTTTCAGAGAATGTGTTTGATATTATTAGAAAACTTTTATGTTCTCATAAGATTTCTTGTTTCCTGTGTTTTAAAAAACAAAGAATCGTATGTACTTTATGCTTTGTTGAAGTTCGTTTCGACGTCTGTGATGATGTTACATATCACTAATTGTGGCTTCATTATTTGCAATGTCATTTAAGTTTGGTCATGTTTAATTGGTTCTTCTCGAGAATTATTATAATGGAAAATTTATTTAAATGCTTTGCAGTTATGTCTGAGGACATGGTCAAGGATGGGTATGAAGACATAATGAATATTGATATTTCTGCAGTGGCCATTGAGATGATGAAGAGAAAATATGAGTATATCCCTCAGCTAAAATGTATCCTGTTAAAGAAACTTCTGAATTAGTGTCGGTTGCGAATTCTTTATTTGTTTTTTACTCATGTAACCATGCCTACTTCTTTCTTTGTTTTCTTTATTGATCTCAATAGACATGCAATTGGATGTTAGAGATATGAGTTTCTTTCCGGACGATTCTTTTGATAGTGTCGTTGATAAAGGTAAGGCTTGACCCTTGTGTTACATTCTTGTTGAAAGTTGTAAACGTCGGTATTGAGTTAGTTCCTTATATGTTGGTGTTACTTTGTTGTTGCTGCTGAATCTACAAACATGGCTTGCTGATCCGCAATCTAGGAACTCTTGATTCTTTGATGGTACGATGAATATTCATATGTTCTCATGATTCCATTTGTTCATTATGTAGCATCTGCAATTATTTACCCTGTCTAATGGGGCATTGGCATGTTTTAATTCTTTTCTTGTGCTTATATTTTAGTGTGGCTCCGATGCTCCTATTAGTGCGGCTCAAATGCTGGGTGAAGTGAGCAGGTTATAGACTTCATTTCACTTTAAAATTTTGATTCTTTGTTTTGCATAAGCTTTCAATGTTTTGCTTTTATCAAACCTAGAATTTTATTGAGTGCTCACACACCCATGCACACACTAATAAAGTGTTCTTTGTTACATATCTCTGTGTGTGTGCCAAGTGTCTGCTTACTCATTTATCTTCTATTTTTTTAGTCTTTCTGAATATCATTTTCTTTTCTCATGTAGGCTTCTTAAACCTGGAGGGATCTATATGTTGGTAACCATGATCCCAAAGATTTAGCTATATTTTGTCATTGTTCATTAATTTATTGGAGTAGTTCCAAATATATGATGTGTTCTTAATTTGTTATCAACAGATAACTTATGGTGATCCTAAAGTAAGGATGATTCATTTGAACCGCTCGGTATACAATTGGAAAATTTTATTGTACATAATACGTAAGTTTCCTTTTCCATTTTTACTTCTTTAGTTGTACACATTGTTTTACTTTCCCATTCATAAGTATTATTATTATTTGGGTGTGATGGTGTGTCATCCTTATGGAGCTTTTAGATAAATATTTACTTCATGAAAGGAAAGAAAAATATATCTGCCCGCAGAGGGTAGTAAAATAGGGACGGAAAGACAGAGTTAAAAAAAGATTGTCTTAAATTCTTTTCCTTATTCCATCTTATTCTTTATTCTTGCCCTGTCTTTCCCTATCCTTTTTTTCTCACTTGTCAAATTGGCTCCCTGATTAACATTATGCATATCAACTGGAGTTCATATTACCTTTTCGTTATCTCATATCTTGAATTATATAATATACTTGTTCCTAAATATTATGGATATAGATATATATATATATATGTATATATTGAGATAACTTAATAAGATCTACATGTTATTTGTTTTTTAATATGTTTATTTACATTTTTGCTTTCCGTTTGACCATCTCGTTGTGGTTGTACACTGTTTCTATTTATGTTCTCTTCTGTTGAAATGAGATTGGAGGTCAATAATGTGTTTAGGGCTGGTAGAAGTGTCAGTGGGACTTTGAGCATACATAATTTTGAATCTGGTGGGTCCACCTGGCCCGTTGATAGCTTGAATGTAAATGGGCTAGAAAAGAGGCTTGGGGTTTTTTTCCAAGTAAATTGAAAGGGCTTGGAGGGCCTAGTACAATTAATCATGTGTTTGGGATCAGGTTTTCTTTTTCAGTTTTGAGTTGAGAAGGTGTTGCTATCCTAAATCCTAATTGGTTTCACCCGTAGCAATAAATAATATGCTACATCATAAAGGCTCTTGACATTCCATGGCATGTATGTAAGAGAAAAATCAGAATGATTTTGTATCGAGGAAATATGTGTTCCGATTTTCCTTGGTATCCGTTGATTTACTGGATTTTCTTTTGTCTTGCCTTGATTTGTTGCATTGGCTTTATGATTTTATCAATTTGACACAATAAATTTTCATAACAAATTGAGAGAAAGGAATAGTGGTTTTTGTTTTGATATCCTTTTTTTGTTGTCCTCTTGCAGCTAGACCGGGGTTTGAAAGACTTGAAAGTGGTAGTTCTTCAATGAAATCATATTTGGAGCCTATTCCGACCAATGAGAATGGCCACCTTCCAGCAGACTTCGTAATGGACGATCCCGATTCTCACTTCATATATGTGTGTAAAAAGATGGATGAAATGGATCTGAGTAATAAACCCACCCATCCAATGGAAGCCGATATTCTATAGGAGCGATTTCGGATGAAATGCAAGGTGCTCTGCTACAAGCTTCAATATGCAGCAGCATATAAATTATAATAACTAGTACCATTTATTTTCACTTGTACAACCAGGAATAGTGAGTAGGCATTCGTACAGTTTTTGTAACTTAAGATGGTATTTTTATGATTCCACTTGGTAGGTTAACTTCTGGATTTGCCAAATAAATACGGACAGAAATCCATAGAGACTTCAGTGGCAGTAAACTCAGTCTTCTTATCTTGTCATGAGAAGCAGTTTAATTTTGGTTTTCAATTCATCATTCAAGTCAATATTGTGCTTCTTTTTTGATATTATTATTATATTAGCTGTTACGTCAATTTATTATAAGAACAAATGGTATGTATAATTATTTTATACGTGTAGACTGAAAGTATTGACAGAATACAAGTAATTTATTATGCTATAAGTTTTTAAAGTTTTTGGGTAAAAGAAAAAGAAAGAAGAAACTTACAAGGTAAGACAATGTTGTATTGTTGATGAAGTGCGTAAAATTTCTTGATGAAATCTACATAAGGGTATTTAGTAAACTGGTATTTTGATGCTAAATTAGTATGAAAATAATCAGCAAATACAAAGAGTAAACAATTTTTAAAGTGGTTCGAATATAAGATGCAAATGTTACGTTATTTTATTACTTTTTTTGTATATTTTTCACCTATAAGCGAGCTTAGCTTTTAGCATAAATGAGGCGGTCTTCAATAACAAAAGAAAAATGGTTGAAAAAATACCCTGATTAAGATGAGAGATCTATTTATATACTGTTACATTGGTAGACTTACAAATGAAGTAATCCTAACATAGAGTAACACATGATTTGAGTGATAGCATAACCTTAAGACTTACCAAATTGAAATAGCCCTTGTAGACTTAAAAATGAAGTAACCTTTTTATAGATAACACGGGACCTGAATGATAGAACAACCTGGATACGTGGCGTGAATGCATGCTGCATAAATTTACCACATAATAGATAATCATCTCTAATGTATTGATGTTTATAGCAAATTCTGTTCTCATAACCTGACGCGTTTGTTCTTTATCTTAATTTTCATACATTCTACCCGTATATTCGGTGTATTGTTATTTCTAAACAACAACAATCCAGCTTTCTAAATTAACTATAAATGGTATAAACCGTTGTAAGCGTGTATATATATTAGTTTACATCCACCGTCACCCTCTCAGACCACCTTTTACCAGAGTTTTTGTTTTTCAGTTTTTAATGTCTACAAGCATTGTAAAAGACCCTGGAGAAAGCATTTTGAGTAGATTTGACTCCTTGGACATTGAATCTCTAAAAATTTCTGCCCGTGATGGCTGTAAGGTAATGATTATGATCTCTTTTACGTACCAAATAAAGTTTGAAAGAACTTGTTTTGTTTTTGTTAATTGTTGTTTGTTTGTTTGTATGTAAGGTTATGAAATGGNGATAGAATACAAGTAATTTATTATGCTATAAGTTTCTAAAGTTTTTGGGTAAGAGAAAAAGAAAAATAAGATACTTAACGTGGTAAGACAATGTTGTATTGTTGATGAAGTGCGTAAAATTTCTTGATGAAATCTACATAAGGGTATTTAGTAAACTGGTCTTTTGATGCTAAATTAGTATGAAAATAATCAGCAAACACAAAGAGTAAACAATTTTTAACGTGGTTCGAATGCTATATTATTTTATTATTTTTCTTGTATATTTTTCACCTACAAGCGAGTCTAGTTTTTAGCATAAACGAGGCGGTTTTCAATAACAGAAGAAAAAAAGTTGTAAAAATCCTCTTATTAGGGTGAAAGATCCGTTTATATATTGTTACATTGGTAGACTTACAAATAAAGTAATTCTAACATAAAGTGACACGTGGTCTGATTGATAGCACAACCTTAAGACTTACCAAATTGAAATAATCTTTAGTAGACTTAAAAATGAAGTAACCCTCTTATAAATAACACGCAACCTGAATGACAGTACAAACCTAGGATACGTGTCGTGAATCCATGCTGCATAAATTTAGCACATAACAGATAATCATCTCTAATGTATTGAAGTTTATAGCAAATTCTGTTGTTCTCAGAACCTGACGCGTTTGTTATATATCTTAATTTTCATACATTCTACCCGTAATTTCGGTGTATTTTTATTTCTAAACAACAACAATCCAGCTTTCTAAATTAACTATAAATGGTATAAACCGTTGTAAGCGTGTATATATATTAGTTTACATCCACCTTCACCCTCACGACCACCTTTTACCAGAGTTTTTGTTTTTCAGTTTTTAATGTCTACAAGCATTGTAAAAGACCCTGGTGAAAGCATTTTGAGTAGATTTGACTCCTTGGACATTGAATCTCTCAAAATTTCTGCCCGTGATGGCTGTAAGGTAATGATTATGATTTCTTTTACGTACCAAATAAAGTTTGAAAGAACTTGTTTTGTTTTTGTTAATTGTTGTTTGTTTGTTTGTGTGTAAGGTCATGAAATGGTCGATAATCCTGCAACTGGCGTTTCAGAGTATTGGGGTCGTGTATGGAGATATTGGCACATCACCCCTATACGTTTATTCCAGTGTATTCAGTAGTGGTATCAATCATATTGATGATATTCTGGGTGTTCTCTCTTTGATCTTTTACACCCTCACTTTGATCCCTTTAATCAAATATACTTTCATCGTTTTGCAAGCCAATGACAATGGCGATGGTAAGGTTATTTATTAATTATAAGATCTGCATGGTATCTGTCTTATCAAGTATATTTATTCATAGTTATTTGTATTATATTAGGAGGGACATTTGCTCTATACTCTTTAATATGCCGATATGCCAACGTGGGCTTGCTCCCGAGTCGACAAGCCGAGGACTCTAATGTATCGAATTTCCAGCTTGAGTTGCCTAGTATCAGTAAACGTATGAGACTGGCATCAACACTCAAGTCGAAGCTTGAGAAAAGTGGCTTTGCCAAGTTTTTCCTATTCTTTGTTACATTGCTTGGTACTTCCATGGTGATTGGAGATGGTATCCTCACCCCTGCTATCTCAGGTTTGCCACTTCTCTTAATTTTTGCTTTAGTATCAGTCAGTTGTTTCGCTGTTGCAGAAATAGATCATATATTATGTTCCTCTCATATAAATTATAACTTGTGACAATGAAATATCTATTATTCCATAATGGACAGTTTTATCAGCTGTGGGAGGTCTCAAGGAAGCTACACCTGCGATGACACAAGGTACATCCTCATTTTATCTTATATTCAAAGGTGTTTTCGTATTATTTCTGTGCTGAATACACTACTATTATTGCGTGAAGCATTTATTTGTTTTCTCTTTTGTGTATACAGAGAAGATTGTTTGGATATCAGTGGCCATACTGGTCTTCCTCTTCATGATTCAAAGACTTGGAACTGACAAAGTAGGCTACAGTTTTGCTCCTATACTCATTGTTTGGTTCGCATTCATTAGTGGCATTGGGGTTTATAATATCATAAAATTTGACCCAGCAGTAGTCAAAGCTGTAAATCCGATGTACATAATTGATTATTTTAGTAGAAACAAAAAAGAAGCTTGGATTTCCCTTGGTGGCATTGTCCTCTGTACAACAGGTATTATTCTCTTCAGGTTTTCAACTTGTAAATACTTATTTGAGTAAGTCTTTCATTTTGCTAAATGAAATATGATTTGTTAATAGGATCCGAAGCATTATTTGCCGATTTGGGTCACTTCACAGTTCGGTCTATACAAATAAGCATGTGCTCTGTGGTATACCCTGCCCTCATCTTGGCATACACTGGACAAGCTTCCTTCCTTCGAAAGCACCCTGATCTTGTTGGAGATAGCTTTTTCAAGTCCATACCAGGTGAAGAATAAATATACAGTTCTGGTTCTTTTTCTTCAGAGTTCTATTTTAAACCAAATTATCTATATTTTGATCCATTAATTATTTCTTTGTTGGTTAAACAACTCAGATGCCGTTTACTGGCCAATGTTCGTGGTGGCCGTATTGGCAGCAATAATAGCAAGTCAAGCCATGATTTCAGGAACTTTCTCCATCATTCAACAATCACTTTCATTAGGGTGTTTCCCTCGTGTGAGAATTGTACATACATCAGCTAAGTATGAAGGGCAAGTTTACATTCCTGAAATGAATTACCTACTCATGCTGGCTTGTGTAGGCATTACTCTGGGTTTCCAGGACACTACAAAGATTGGCAATGCATATGGTAATTCCACAACTCGGTTATAATGATGCAAAAATTTAATTGCACTCAGTCTACCAATCATATAACAAATGAACTGATGAATTTGTTGCTGCTACAGGATTGCGGTGGTATTTGTAATGACACTAACAACATCCTATTGGCACTCATCATGATAATGATATGGAGATCCAACATACTTTTAGTAGTCTTCTATCTTCTGATCATTGGTTCTGTGGAGTTTGTTTATTTAAGTTCAGTTTTCTACAAGTTTGATCAAGGAGTATCTTACCCTCGCTTTTGCTGCGTTTCTAATGACCTATGTATGTTTGGACAATGTGTATCGAAAAGAATTTATTAGAACTTCAGCACAAGATTTCCCCAGTAAGCTATACGAGATAACTGTGACATAAATTGTTGTGGATTTCTGGATTGGCTATGTTCTACTCAGAGCTTGTTCATGGCATCCCACCTATCTTCCAACATATGCCATGAATGTACGCATTGCACTCAGTTCTTGTCTTCGTTTCTCTCAAATCACTACCCATTAGCAAGGTCCCCATAGAGGAGCGATTCATTTTCCGTAGGGTAACTCGAATGAGCTTAATGTGTTGTTGTGTTGCGAGATACGGATACACTGATGTACGCAATGAAGAAGAATCCTTTGAAAGAATGCTGTTCAAAAATTGAAGGACTTTATAAGGAAGATTATATGATCTCTCACACGCAAACATGAATATCGAGGATATACTAAAGTGGATACTGAATTGCCGTCGATTAGACAGTGACGAGAATGTGAATGATAATGTAATCAGGAGAGAATCTAAAAGAGGAAATGGAGAGAGATATAGAAATGTGGAGAAAGCATGGAATGTGGGTTGTTCACTTGGTTGGTGAGACAGAGGTGGTAGCAACAGAAGGGTCTGGCATTTGGAAGAGAATATGATAAATCATGCATACAATTTCTTGAAGAATGTTTTGAAAAAGTGATAAAGTGTTTGATGTCCAACACAGAAAATGCTCAAAGTGGGAATGACTTATGAGCTTAAATTACCACAACATAACTAAGCTGGTGGAACTGGAATAGAGCCTTGGAATTGAAGAGGTAGCTGAAAAATTATCCGTTACAAGGTTCAGTTTTTCAGTTTCAGATTCTTCAATGGTAGATGGTGGTCTCTTCTGATAAGCAATACACTTTGTACAAGTAAAATGTTAATAGATATGTTAAATTTTGAGACAGCATTTGGTTTGACGAACCTGTTGAAGGGGTTAAGAGCCTTTGATGTTTAATTTTATTATTTGATGTAAACGAGAACCTGGTTCGTTCTAAATTAGAGAAGTACATCAGCATTGAAGAGAGGTTTTTATTCAGTGTTCAGAAAACTGCAGCAATACATAATCCATGCAAATATGAACAGATCCAACAAGAAAAATTCAAAACATGTCTGAATGACAAATAATAGCAATTGCATTCAGTTGCCTGATCAAGAAACCATCCTGCATAGTAAGTTCTGTAAATTATCTTTTTTCGAAAAGTGAAGTCATTCTCCAATTGCAATGAAACAAGTACATTGGACATAATTCACGGCTAAAATGGGTCCAAAATCAAGATGAAAGCTGCCCAAATCAAAAGGAAAGAATCTATATGCAATTACTTACAAGATCAACAGATTCTCTTAACTTCCATTCTCTGCCTTTGCTTCAAACCAATAGAACCATTGCACATTGCTCCATTTTGACTTTAATTAACTTGGTTTAATCTCTTTACATCAAAATTTTGAACTTATATCACATATTATAAAAAAAAACCAATCGAATAGACTCATGATTGATCCATAATTAACAGTTTCTTGGTGTTCATTAACAAAATGTTTATAAGTTTGATTTTCTAATTAATAATTCATGGGGAGACTCTAAGATAAAACAAACCCTACCTCAATTAATTAAACTAAACCCAACCAATTTCATCTTCACTTCCATTTCCAGATAAAGCCTGTGCCTATGTGTTTCCAATTTATTTTGAAAAAAAAAAAAAAAAAAAAAAAAAAAAAAAAAAAAAACAGAAGCTAGCCAATGTATGCTGTGAATGTCTAAAAGAAATTTTAGCAGCACTAAGCTTTGCTTTAGATTAATTAAAGAGCTTTGAAAATGTATCAATTCATTCGAATTACACCAACTTCTGGTAGAAAGAGTCTTAACAAGGAGCAGCTACAGAAGTAGAAGATAATGACTTTGGTTTTAAATAAAGTTACAGTTCGGCCAAGAAGAAATGTAGCCCCAGCAGCAGCAGCTGCACCAACAGAATCAGCAAGAAAGTCCACTGGCAGGCCAAAAAGATAACCACCACCAAGCTGAAAGAAGACCAAAATTCAAAAACTATCCCAATTTCCAGAAACTAACACTCAAATCTAGAGAAGTGAAGTCAGAATAGGTTGCAAGTCTAGCTAAAGCATCAGATTAGAGTTTAATACTTACAGTAAGCACGGATGCTGGAACAGCCAAAGCTCTCAGAGGAATTTATGCAACAGCCCTACATATCAACCACTGAAAATCAGTTTACAATTTTAAAAAAATAAAGTAAAACTTCCAGCATTGTCATTTGCAGTTAACAAATCTAGTACCTAAGACTGTTTACACATACAAAATATGGCGCAGACTGTTAGTAATCACACATAAGAACAGGGTTTCATTGACCAAAGGTGATAAATTAAAAGTTCTAAAAAATTCAGATGTGGATCTTGTCCCCCAAATCTTAGGACACAGAACACTGCTTCAATTAAAGATGTCTGATTTTGCCTTTTAAGCCCCAGTAAGATAGCATATCCAGTAATCCTAAAGAGAGGAATAAAAAGAGAGATGTCTTTTACCTTGCTCAATCGGCAGACGTTGTAAGTTATGCAGAAGCTGAAGACTCCGACGGACCCATGGGCGGCAGCTGGTAGTTGGGACTCGGTGCAGTTATGTAGAGAGAAAGGGAGTCAATCGTCTTTTGATTCACTGATTTAGGATATTATAAGAAATAGAAACTTAGGCTTTACTGTTCAGAACTTTAGATTTACTGATTTGGCCATTTACGATTTTATATAAAACTGGTTTTTAAAACCAGTTTCAGTTAACCGGTTTATATTATGAACTGAACTGATAACCAAACCGGAAAACTGTTTCAGTCATTTTCCTGAACTGAAACCGAACCGGTTTCGAAAAAAAAAAAAAACCAGATTTCTGGTTCGGTTTTGGTCCGGTTTTCCGGTTTGGTTTTCGGTTTTTTTTGTCCACCCCTACTAATCTGCATCTTTTGTAAACAAATATGCCCTGCAATAGAGCTAGTGAAAATAGTTTGCTCAACTACACGCAAGGCTTCTTTTCCATTCTATTGAATCTATGAAGACTTATGAATTAATTGTTACAGTTCCATGTTGGCATCATCTCCTGCAATAAAACCAAAATTAGCTCCTGGGTTCTTCTTTTGCAATACATAAACTAGTACTATTATTCACTACTAGAGCAAATAAAAGAAACTTTCTAAAAGTCATGAATAAGTTAGCTTCTCCACAATATAATCCACATGGATGTCAATAAATTTGTAACTTAAGAATCCACATTATCAGCAAAACTTACTGAATATTTTTAGAATGTTTCTTTAGATAGGAATAAACAAACACATGACCAACAAAGTGTTCTAATCAATTGGGATCACTCTAGAGTAACGAATTCATTAGTTCGGATATAAAATTGATAACATCACATTGTAAATCAATAGCAATGCGCGGAACCACAGTATTGAGATACTATTATGTTCTTTTGATTCACTTCGGTTGTCAAAAGTATCCTATTATATTATTAGACTATAAAACAAATTTCATGTACTGAGTCAAGTGTATGGTGATATATTTTGGAAGCAGAAACAGATGCCATTCATAGTGAAAAGGAAGCAGAAGAATCTAGTTATATTCCAAGAACATTAACATTCCAACATTGGCTTTTCTAATTTTCATTTGGACACAGTATGAATGTTGAGATTCATTACAACAATTTCATAGCTTAATGTTATATCAAAACATTCATCCTAGCGTAAAAGAACTACAGATCCAACACTTGGTATACCAAAAATGGCTTAAATTAGCGACTACCACAAAAAAAAAAAAAAAATTATTTATATTGAAAACAGTTCAAAGAGTTGAACCTGTTTCATTTCACATTCCTCTGAAATCCAGGGGAGGCGTCCAGAATATCGATTTTGCCCTGATATACATCTAAAAACTGAGGAACTTCTTATTGAAATTTGGTTACATACCTCTCAATAAATTTGCTCTGCCCAAGACATAAGAAACTGTATGGACATATATTTTCTTTGATCAATCCTTCGGAAAGCAGAACCTGAAAAATAAAACACGTCGGAGCAATCCTCTCTCTCTAAGCTGAAGAAGAGAACAGTTTGCGATTTGGAAATATTTTGAGACAAGCAACCCATTTTGTTCACAAGGAAGTCCATAGTTCTTGTAATATTCTCCTCAGATAGTTGCATACAAGCGTCTTTCAGGAATACTTGAAATGACTCGTGGGTGTGCTCTCACAACTTTAGAGATCTGGGTTTAGAACCCTAAGGACTGAGTCCGCTCTTTCAGTGTTCTTCAATTGAATCAACTTAGAAGCAGAAACAGCAGATTTTAAAGACAACCCACATGAGTTTATCAAGTATGAAGCCGCGAAAGACTCTCCTGTTCACTTTGTTTGGTTTTTAACGATCTCTTCTCTACAAGCGAAGATGATGAAAGAAACCTAAGAGTCTTTGACAGTTTCATACTTGATAAACTCCTGTTCTTGCTTTGAGAAAAAGCCCAGTTGAGTAGTTGTGAGATTCAGAACTAAATCCCTATCAGCAATTACCTTTCTTGTTGTTCTACAAAGAAAACGAAACATAATGAACTTAACTCTACTCTAAACTGCATTCCGGAAACTTCTTCAATTCAAACTGCCAATGCCAAGACTACGAAGGCTGAAGCTGAATATAGAGAATAAGATGTGGTTGGAATTCGACATTTTGGCGGCGGAATAAAGTTAATTGGGACAAGATAGGGTGGTGTTGGTGATTGGACAGCCGGTAGTATGGTAGAAGTGTAGAGAATCGGAAGTGCGAAAGAGAGATCTAGGTTAAGAAGGATGTGGGTTATGGTTATATAGATTCGTAATCCTGTGTGGGGATGTGTATACTAAACTTATTTACATGACCCCATAGGAAACTGACACATATTTTTCTTTCTTTGAAAAATGGAGTTCGGGTCAAGAAATGGTGAACAAAGAATTGTCAGGTCGGTTTCGGTCTTATCACTTGACCCGACACCGGCCGAAAAATCTGGTCACCATTTTCTTGACCCGATCTATACCTGGATCTAATTTTAACCCCATCTTTTGGATCCAAGATCACACAGTAATTTGCCTGTTCAAAGTAAATGGTAGGGATTTGCCGAAAAACACAGAACGTATCCAATGCCAGTCCTTGAGCTGCTCTTCTTCTTCCTCCTTCCTAAAATCTCCACTAAATTAAAGCAAAAATTTATCTGTATATTTCTAAGGACTGAGTCGTGGGTGTGCTCTCACAAGTCACAACTTTAGAGATCTGGGTTTTGGTGAAACCATGGTCGCTGAGAAACCTAAGGACTGAGTGCGCTCTTTCAGTGTTCTTCAATTGAATCAACTTAGAAGCAGAAACAGCAAATTTTAAAGAAAACCCACATGAGTTTATCAAGTATGAAACTGCCAAAGACTCTTCCTGTTCACTTTGTTTAGTTTTAAACCATCTCTTCTCTATATGCGAAGATGATGAAAGAAATCTCAGAGTCTTTGACAGTTTCATGCTAGATAAACTCCTGGTCTTATTTTGAGAAACCCAGTTGAGTAGTTGTGAGATTTAGAGCTAAATCCCTATCAGCAATTACTTTTCTTGTTGTTCTACAAAGAAAACGAAACATAATGAAGTTAACTGCATTCCGGAAACTTCTTCAATTCCAACTGCCAATGCCAAGCTGAATATTTATTTTAGTTGGTAGTTGAAATCCGACATTTCGGTGGTTCTTGATAGTTAAGTACATTTTAGTCCCTAACGTTTAGTCACCATAATTCAATAGAATTTTGGAAACTTTCTGTAAGTTATAAGAAAATAAAAATTAAATCAATAGGGGTATTTTAGACTTTTCGAAACTTAAACATTGCTAACGAACTGGTCTGGCAAGAATGTACTTAACTTGTGTTCCTAATACTTCATTTGTTATAATTTTTGTTCCCCTTCCTACTTTTCAAATTTGGCAATGTACACCCTATTAATATTTTCCCCTGCCTAATAGTTTGAACTTCTTACATTTTTACCCCTCCATATTCTCCAATCCACCTTTTTTTTTATTTTATTAAATACGTTTTGTATTAAAACTAAACTTTAATGGAAATACTCTTTTGTTCCTCCAATTACTATTTACCTATTTCTTCCCGATCCTTATTATCTACATTATACCTAGTTTCCAACTTTCCATATATTCACACCCTTTCTCTTTCTCATCAATTTTTTTTTTTTTTAATATACATTTTATATCTAAGATTAATAACGTTATGCCTAAAAAATCAGGGTTATCGTAAGCTCACGCCAACAAGGGTCAATCAGAGTTCATGAAGGTTTTGTGTTGTCCAAACACTGCCATGTCGCTCAAGGACGGAAGAGGTAAACTGTTGTCAGTGTGGNAATTTCAACTTTTCTTAATAAAAAAGAAACCGGAAGACAAATCCCAGTGAAGGAAAGTGAACCTCGTTCATTGAACCAATTGCAAATATCCTCTTCTTCCTTCTCATCACACTTCTCATCACATAAAGATCTACTTCTTATCATACTGCATATTTTTTTGTCTATGTTCCAATCCTCAAGCGAAGACTTCACACTTTCATAGACATCATCTATGTCTGCTTCCAAGAAAATAATCCTATCTTTCCGTTCCCAACTATCACCAATAAACCAGATTCTCATTAACCACATTTCCACTACAGGCAACCGCTCAATTGTCACATTAAATCGACATGGGAGTTTATCTAAATATCCACGAAGCTCATCCTTCTCTTGTTGATAAACATCAACTATATCATTCTTTATGTCTTTTATCCCATACTTAATAATCTTTCGCACCAAATCAGAGCCATTCAATTCTGGATCAATCAAACTTTTCTCTTTTGCTTTATCAACACCTCCACCTGGATTTCTCAAACATGGGCAGCTTTTTAAATGATTTCTGAGATGTGTGGTTCCACTCTTACTTGATCCGACAAACTCTTTCTTACAGTGTTTACACCGAGCCCATTCCTTCCCATCTTTGACATGATATATGAAGTCTTCCCAAACCTTTGACCATCTTTTCCGTGTAGAAAATGATGAATTCTCCACATTTGTATTCAAAACCATATCAATCTCTTTATTTTGTTCTCTTATTTGGGCAATTTCCTGTTAATATACAAATAGTTCTATCACTTAATAAACAATAAAAAGCAAATTTAATTGACCTCGATGAGACAGAATGAATACAAGTATTTTAGGTGACCAAGTCTATTTCTATAGTTTGCTATTGAAAACCTTTTGAAGAAGAAAGAGACGAATAGAGAAAGTTTTAAGAAAAGAATTTTCAGAAATGTTCACTAATGATTCATTTGTTTTAGTTTGAATATAAGCAAGATGACAGCTCATTGATCCTTCCATCAATCATTGTGAGCCAAAGATGAACAGCTGAGATTAAGTATTCTAGATTTCCTCTTATTAATATGTATAAGAGAGAGAAAGAGAAAGAGTTACTTGTCCATAGCGCAGATTTGTTGTATTGATATTGGAAGATACATGTGCTTCTCTCAGTTGTGCTAAAGATTCAATCTCCTATATATTTTAAAGGTAAAAAAATGTAATATCATGAATTATTTCCTTCACCAAAACCATCAAAACAGAGAATCCAAATCAACTCTAATTTACCTTTCGTTAAACAAACTCAAGGAAAGCAACATATGGGAAAATTATCCAATATACTCTTATTCCATTACTTGTATAATTTTCTATAGCAACATATGTGTGGTAAATTATTTAATTAATTATATAACATACCATTAATAATATAAATATGTAATTAATAAATAATTTTAATTTAATAATATTATTATAGCCTATAATTAATACAAATATTAGTTAGAACTAAAACCAGTGAAGTGTTAAAAAAAATTAAATAATAAAAAAAAACCCCTTAGTATGCAAAGGTTACCTGTACTGCTTGTCGTTGAAGAGATTGAAGATAGGTCATGATTTCATTAACCCTTCCAGCACTTTCTGTGGTCAAGTTGTCCTTGTACCATTCTACTAAATCTTTCAAACACTTCATTCCCTCACTGATTTTTATCTTTCCCATCTGCATAAATTACAGAGACGAGAGAGAGAAAATTTAGTGGAGAGGTGGAGATTGAACATGAATGAGAAAAGACATACTTACTTGAAAACAAAGATGAGGATCAGATGCAATGGATATCGCTTCCATCTCTTTCCTTACAAATGAGCCTAATTAAATCAATGTGTAAGTTTTTGAGCGATAAAATTAGAGCAATCCTTGAGTGTATCTATAGAAATTAGGGTGAGCGAGTGGTTCTTTCTGAGAAAATTTAGCTGCCCGGTCCCCCCAAGTCTGCATTTAAGAAAATGGCCTTGATACTGTTCATAAAATATTTTATAATTTAGAGAAGATGACGTGGCATAGTTAGGATTAATTAAACACGTAAAATGGGTTAAAATGAAAAGATTAAAACATATGTGGGCCGAATCAGAAATAATGAAAGTTTTCAAAATTTGAAATTTCGCAAAACAAGCCCCACACTCTATTCACGTCGCTTAATCGAAATTCATCAGTTGAAAACGCGATTTCTTGAACGAAAGGGAGACGCGATTTTTTCCGATCCAACACCAATTGATTTGCACCCTAAATCAATTTCTTGAACCCTAAACCGAATACAGTCGCGATTTTCGGCNTTGGGTTTGTTTGCAACAATTTCGGGTTTGTGGGAATATAGTATAATTTTGAAAAGATTACATAATACTTCTTTAATCATAATTAAGCACTAATCAAGTTTAATTACCCTTAATCAATAATATGACTATTTACTTAAAACTTTAAAACTTGATAGCTTTTTAATTAAATTAAAACTTGAGAGGTTGTTTTAATAAACTCCCCCCTTAAGAAAATGGTCTTGAAAATGTTTTTTGTTTTTTTTTTTTTATTTAGAGAAGATGACGTGGCATAATTGGTCTTGAAAATGTTTTTTGTTTTGTTTTTTTTTATTTAGAAAAGATGATATGACATAGTTAGAATTAATTAAACATATAAAATGGGTTAAAATGAAAAGATTAAAATATATGTGGGCCGAATCATAAATAATGAAAGTTTTTAAAATTTGAAATTTATCAAAACAAGTCCCATCTATTCACCTCGCTTAATCGAAATTCATTAGGGCAAAAAGTGATTTCCTGAACCAAAGGGAGACACTGCGATTTTTTCTGATCGAACCTGTAAATTTACACCCTAAAATCAATTTCTTGAACCCTAAACGGAATACAGTCACGATTTTCAGCGATATAGTCATGATTTCCGATCGATTTCTTGAACCCTAAACGGAATCTGTGTGATTTCTGATGATACAGTCCACATTTTCGATCAAAACTGCAAACTTTGACACCAAATTCAATCCAAAACCATGGCTGACAATCACAATGAGGATCCGATCAGTGAAGGTGGTCCATAGCAGAGGAGACGATGGCGGCACAAGAACAGAGAGAAGAATCAGCAAACGATTCTGAAGATGAGGAGTCAGGCGAGAATTCAGGCCAGGAGGAGTCGTCCGAGGATTCAGGCGACGAGGAGGAGGCCGGCTAGAATGCAGTCGACGAGGAGCCCGGCGAAGAAAGGGTACGTATTTGTTTTGGGAATATTGCTTGTACTGTCACTTAAGCGATCATTTGTATCGCTTAAGCGATTAATCTCTTTTACTCATTATCGCTTAAGCGATTGATTCAGTTTACTCTTGGTCGCTTAAGTGATCTTGTCGAAGCAGAATCACATATATAAGATCGCTCTTAAGAGATTCTTTCAGTTTACTCTTGGTCGCTTAAGCGATTTCAGATCGCTTAAGAGATCTTGCACGAGGCAGAGTCAAGATCTCTTAAGCGATCTGAAATTGCTTAAGCGACCACAGAGGTAATTTTTTGTTGCTGATATTTTGTTTATTAGTTGTTTTGGTTTATTTTTGTTGCTGACATTTTGTTTAAATCGATTGTGCAGATTGTGTGGACCGTAAACTGTAGAGACTACGAGTTGGAGCTTATAAGTGATAAGGTACCCTACTTCCCTGCAAGGGTGACGGTGAGGTCGAGTTGGGATGTTTTTGACAGAATAAGGGACATTTTAGCTGGAATGAGGCATGGTGTAAGAGATTTCCGTCGCACTTGTTTCAGTTAGTTTTTAAGAATCGGCACAAATTGGAAAAAGGCATTTTGGGGGTAGGGAGTGCATTACATGTTGCTGCACTCAGTAAAATGCAATAACAAAAAAGAAATGTGGTTCGTGGTGGACGGAAAGCCACTACGTTTTGGGATGATAGAGTATGTCTTGGTGACGGGCTTAGGATGTGGGGAAGTGCCAGATAAGGTAGAGGCAGACGCAATAAGGACGAGTCCGGGAGCCAAAAGGTTTCGTAAGAAGGTTTTGCAGGGGGCAAAGTCTATTACAGGACATGTTTTAGAGAAGAGGCTACAAANGGGGGGGGGGGGGGGGGGGGGGGGGGGGGAGGAGCAACAGTTTGGATGTGCAACAGCAATTTCCTAGGATGTTGCGGTGGCATGTTGAGAGGTGTACCCATTGGGACTACGACCAAATAGATATTAAGATTGAAGCGGCTAGGGTAAGATTAAAGAATTAAGCTTTTGAATATGCAGTTGCTTTAAAATATCGCTTCAAACTGATTGATTTTGTTTCTTATTGCAGGGAGTCGTTCGTCCCTTTCTCACCGCTACTGGGGATGAAGCGGAAAAGGACTATGTCACATCTTTCAAAGCACTGGAGGATGAAAGGGATGAACGGATAGACCGCTTGATGCGGGACCTAAAAAGGGTCACGCATGCGACGACAGTTGCAGGGCCACTGCTTGACAAAGTGGTTGATGCCGAGGATGATGAAGCTCCAATCGGCGGGAGGCCCGAGGATGAGGAGGAGAAGAGGGAGGAAGAGGTTCGTATGCCTCAGCAAACCGGTACAACAAATACCACTTTGCCGAGACATCGGTGCAGGAGAATGAGGTGGTTGACCTCATAAACGGTCTGTTTGAGAGTTTTACAACAACCGTTTATGACAGGTTTGACAAGATGGAAGAGCGTATGAAAATGGTGGAGGAGAAAGTGGATAAGTTGGCAGAGAAAGTTGGTACAGTGGAGGAGGAAATTGGTGGAGAATTAAAGGCGGTTGAAGTGCAAACTAGGCTGAAAAGAGAGAGCCGAAAGAGCAAGTTTGTGCAATCGCCTTACATGGTAGTGACACAGGTAAAGAAGAGGAAAATTAAGAAACAAATAGAGGAAGAACCAGAAATGGAGGAGGTTGGTGGAGGAAGTAGGGCGGTGATAGTGGAGGAAGTGGGGCGGTGATAATGGAGGAGGGCGAGGTGGGAGGCAAAGGAAGCTGGCATGTAAAAATGGAGGAAGGGGGAGGAAGTGGGTAAGCGAAAATGGACTCAAATGTCAATTTGTATAGGCCAATAGCGGAAAAGAAAAAACTCTTCAATGCCTATTACAATGGATCAGGAAGTAATGCCCATATAAAGTGTAAGACAGGGGATTATCCCCGGGAATGGTTTGAAAAGTTGTTGACGATGGGCACGTGGCTTGAGGACTCGGTGAGTTATTTTCGCTTAATTTTCCTTATTTTTGCCTATGTTTTCCATACTTATCTTGTTGTTTTTATTTGATGCAGCACATCGATGAGATATTGGCACTGATGAGGCTACGATAGACTACTGATGGTGATCTATTGTATCCCGACTGTGCCATCACCGATGTGACGTTTGGCCAAACGCTTGTTTCGGTATATCGTACTTTAATTAAAAATGTCGTTGCTAGTGGTGCAGCAAAAGGACCGAAGCGAAAAAAGATTGGCCCCATAACAGTTGGCCTGCATCCTTGATGATTTTCATTTTGATGATAGGATTATGCAGTATATATGGGGGGATCGGCCCAAATATGGCCACGGTTAGGCCTTTGTTAAAAGAGTGTACTGCATCATCCTCGTCAAACAGATGCACTGGATAGCAGTCGTCGCGTATCTAGAGGAGGGGTTGCTAAAGATCCTTGACTGCAACCCAACTATTTATCAAGACAAGCAATTGGAGGTCGAGTTTGAGCCACTGTCCAGGTTGTTCCCGCGGCTGTTGCGTGACAGTAGGATGTTTGGGCACTTGGGTGATCAAGTACTAACCGGAAAGTGGCCAATTAAGCGCTCTACCGACCCAATAAATGAGTTAAGGTAAATTTTTTATAAAACTAACTTACATAATACAATTGTTCTATAAGTTTATTTTAATGCTAATGTCTTCTTCCTATTGTAGTGCTGAATGTGGGGCATATGCCTTGAAATTTATTGAGTTCGACATGACCAATAGCCCGATGGACGGCTTGAATGACGAAACAATGAGAGACTGTCGGGAGGGTTGGGCTATTGACTGCTTCCATAGGCAGAGATGGATCCGTTTTGAGAGAGCAAAACCCAATCAAAATGTATGAAAGTTAGATTTTGAATTTTGTAGTTTATGTGATGTTGATGTTGATACTTGGGTTGTGGTGCTGATGCTGCAGGTGTCATGCTTATATGGAGCTTTACCGAAAGAGACAGACTGAGTGAACTTCTCACCTACCTACTTTGTAACTTTTTTACGTGTTTTTTTTTATTTACAAAAGTTGACATGTCTGCAGGTGTGTGCCAAATAATTTTTATAGGTTCCTGGCAAACAATGAGAGGAAACTTCTCAAAGGTTGGTTGGCAAGAGGAGGCATTTGCAATAAAGCCTGCTGGGAAGGCATGGTACCAAACAATGATCTCAGACAGGTTGCTGGCAAACAGAATTCGAAAACTTCTCAAAGGCTGGTTGGCAGGATGAGGCATCTGCAATAAAGGGATTGTGCAAAGGTGTTAGTGACATTAAACTCTTTGGCATAAAAAAGTAAATTAAAGGCAGTGTATAGAAACTTCTCAAGTCCAGATCATTGTGCTGTGGCTCTTCTTGTGGCAGCCAAAAGCCTTGTGCCTGCAGAATCATTGTAAAGAATTGGATCTGACATTTGGGAGATATTTTTTTTTTTGTCCATATAAGATATCTCATTAGCAGTTTGAATTTACTATGTATGGTGTGATCATTTGCTTCACCCAAGTTGGATAATAGTTTTTTAGCATTTTGTTTCATTTTGTGTATCACTACAACGTGTGATGTACTGGTGTGATTATTTGATTCACCACAGTTGGGGCTAATGGTCAGATTGTCCAAATATTTCGATATTTGCCGCATCCTATGCCTATTTTTATTTTGTGTTTCGATAAACATGTTATATTGATGTCTCTTATATTTTAATTTGTGATGAATTAGATTGATATAAATTACTTAATTTTGCGATACAAATTCTTTTCAGATTTGGTAGGGAAATGAGTGATGTACAAATGTTTCCCAATCACAGTCATTTCGAAATTAATTAACTTAAAGAATGGCATGGTACCAAACAATTACGTATATGACCGACCACATATATCTTTTAAACGACCAAGACTTTTCTAGAAATGATCGCTTAAGCGATCTCAAATCGCTTAAGCGACCAAGAGTCTATTACAAAGCATCGTTTAAGCGATCATAGATCTGGGCAGATATTCATTTTGCCTCGGACAAGATTGCTTAAGTGATCTCAGATCGCTTAAGCGACCAAGAGTCTTTTACAAAAATCGCTTAAGCGATCATAGATCTGGGCAGATTCATTCTACCTTGGCCAAGATCGCTTAAACGATCTCAAATCGCTTAAGCGATCAAGAGTCTTTTACGAAAATCGCTTAAGCGATACAAATGGATCGCTTAAGCGATCATAGATCTGGGCAGATTCATTCTGCCTTGGCCAAGATCGCTTAAGCGATCAAGAGTCTTTTACGAAAATCGCTTAAGCGATACAAATGGATAGCTTAAGCGATTTTCGATTTGGACATCTGCTGCGGACTAGATCGCTTAAGCGATTACCGATCGTTTAAGCGACCAGGAGTGAAAGCAAAGAATCGCTTAAGCGATGCAGACGGATCATTTAAGTGACCAGGAGTGAAAGCAAAGAATCTCTTAAGCGATACAGACGGATCGCTTAAGCGACCAGAGTAAAAGCAAAAAATCGCTTAAGCGATACAGACGGATCTCTTAACCGACTATGTAAATACAGAGGATTGCTTAAGTGATCCTATGTATTCGGATATTATTTATTGTATTTTCAGTTTGATGACAGGATTATGCAGTATGTACGGGGGGATCGGCCCAAATATGGCCACGGTTGGGCCTTTGTTAAAAGAGTGTACTGCATCATCCTTGTCAAACAAATGCACTGGATAGTAGTCGTCGCGCATCTAGAGGAGGAGTTGCTAAAGATCCTTGACTGCAACCCAAGTATTTGTCGAGACAATTAGTTGGAGGTCAAGTTGGAGGCACTATCCAGGTTGTTCCTACGGCTGTTGCATACCAGCAGGATGTTTGCGCACTTGGGTGATCAAGTACTGACCGGAAAGTGGCTACTTAAGCGTTCTACATGCCCAATAAATGAGTCAAGGCAAATTTTGTATAAAACTAACTTACATAATACAATTGTTCTATAAGTTTATTATAATGCTAATGTCTTCTTCCTATTGTAGTGCTGAATGTGGGGCATATGCCCTGAAATTTATTCAGTTTGACATGAGCAACACCCCGATGGATGGCTTGAATGACGAAACAATAAGAGACTGTCAGGAGCGCTGGGCTGTCGACTGCTTCCATGGGCAGATGGATCTTTAAGAGACAACAATGGGGCTTTTGGCATTCTAAAGGATCAATCTTTCCCGCTTCAATTAGTTGCTAGATTTGCACTATTTTGTATACATAGTTCTTTTCGGATTTGGGAAGGAAATGAGTGATGTATAAATGTTTCCTAATCATAGTCATTAAGAAATTAATTAACTTAAAGACAGGCATGGTACCAAACAATTACGTATATGACCGACCACATATATCTCTTAAACGACCAAGACTTTTCCAGAAATGATCGCTTAAGTGATCTCAAATCACTTAAGCGACCAAGAGTCTATTACGAAGCATCGCTTAAGCGATAATAGATCTGGGCAGATATTCATTCTGCCTCGGACAAGATCGCTTAAGTGACCAAGAGTCTTTTACTAAAATCGCTTAATGGATTGCTTAAGCGATGTTCGTAAATCTGGGTAGATTCAGTCTCGGACGAGATCGCTTAAGCGACCAATAGTCTTTTACGAAAATCGATTTTTAATCTGAGCATCTGACTTGGACTTGATCATGGCCAGATCTGGCCGTCGTGACCAGAGTAAAATCAACCAGAATTCGCTGTGACCAGAGTAAAAGCGACCAGAGTACGTTGCGACGAGCGTAAAAGCGGCCTAAAAGGCCAGATCTAGCCATTGCCAGACAGAAAAGTCCACATCAGGCCGTCATTGTCTATCAATGATGCCCATCAATTTGGCCGTCGTTGACCGTCAACGTTGGTCATTTCTTTCAAAGTCGATAACGGCCAGATGTGGCCTTTTCCAGCCAGATCCGTAGTGGATCTAGCCAGAAAAGGACACAACTGTGAATAACCGGCCATTTTCGATCGTTTGTAGCTGTCGGTGGTAGCCGAAATCTGGGAATTTGGGTGGGTGGGGGTGTTTTTGTTAATTTTTAAACTTTTTCAAGCGGTATTAATGAAATTAATTCACTTAATGGGTCTAAAATTATTTAAAAAAATACTAAAATTTCCTAAATAATTAAACAAAGAAACATTTTGGGAATAAGATTTGTAATATTTATAGGAATATTCAACCAAACACACCCTTTATGTTATAAACAAAGAAGAAGAACATATGTTCACTAAGATTCCATGGTTACTACACCTTATATGTTTCATACTGACGTAAAAGAACCATATGTTTAATATTAATATAATGACGGTCATGGTCGACTGAATGAATCGTAAATCCTATATGTTTAGCATTGACGTAAAGGTTACTACACCTTATATGTTTCATACTGACGTAAAAAAACTATATGTTTAATATTAATATAATGATAGTCATGGTCTACTGAACGAATTGTAAACCCTATATGTTTACCATTGACGTAAAGGTTACAACACCTTATATGTTTCATACTGACATAAAAGAACTATATGTTTAATATTAATATGATGACGGTCATGGTCCACTGAACGAATCGTAAACCCTATATGTTTACCATTGACGTAAAGGTTACTACACCTTATATGTTTCATACTGGCGTAAAAGAACTATATGTTTAATATTAATATAATGACGATCATGGTCCACTGAACGAATCGTAAACCTTATATGCTAAGAGTTCGAGCAATAAAATTCTGTTTAATAGTCAAAGGAACTTCGGTTGCAAGGGGTCGCTTAAGCGATCGTAGATATCACTTAAGCGATGCTTTTCTTTTTAACTTGGTCGATTAAGCGATCATAGATATCGCATAAGCGATCATGTGATTGGAAGAATCGAATCGATCTGAAATGCACGATCAGTTAAGTGATCCGTGATATCGCTTAAGCGATTCTTGTCTTTTTCACTTGGTCGATTAAGCTATCGTAGATATCGCTTAAGTGATCATGTGATTGGCAGAATCAAATCTGCCCAGGTGCATGATCGCTTAAGCGATCCGTGATATCGCTTAAGCGATTCTTGTCTTTTTCACTTGGTCGATTAAGCTATCGTAGATATCGCTTAAGTGATCATGTGATTGGCAGAATCAAATCTGCCCAGGTGCATGATCGCTTAAGCGATCCGTGATATCGCTTAAGCGATTCTTGTCTTTTTCACTTGGTCGATTAAGCAATCGTAGATATCACTTAAGCGATCATGTGATTGGCAGAATCAAATTTGCTTAGGTGCACGATCGCTTAAGCGATCAGTGATATCGCTTAAGCGATTCTTGTCTTTTTCACTTGGTCGATTAAGCAATCGTAGATATCGCTTAAGCGATCATGTGATTGACAGAGTCAAACTAAAATTACCAACACGTATTAATTCCATACTTTCTCCTCAATTTGACAACCTAATACCAAACTAGAATCACCAACAAATATTCAGGCTATGTAACAAGAATACTAAATATAAAGAATGATTTATTAAAGGTAACAATAAAATTTAAAACATCAATAATTGAACACAGTAACTCATCAACGGTTGGCCTTGGCAACTCCCTGAATTTCATCCTTCTTTGAACCTAATTTTCTGAATCTGCATGTGATTGCTTCTGGCAACTGCTTCTCTTATGGTCAGGTTGCTTGCAAATTGAGCACTTATTCATCTTCCGGGGAATCTCAAAGGCTGATGGAACATGCTTAACTCTTTTTCTCCCCTTTGCTGTCTTCTTGAATGGCGGCTGGATGATAAAGTCAGCCAACTGTGGCGGCACTACCCACTGCTCTTCTGGAGGCACTGGATATATCGTTTTTGAATAAGCTAGCATATAGTGATTTGTCATATAAAGAGGGGAGCAAAGTTCCATGTAAATTCTTGAACCAAAATCTGGCTTTCGTTGGTGTTTTAGTGCTGCTAGTGCATAAGGAGAAGGTAAACATTGAATGTCAAGCACTTTACAGTTGCAAGTTTTTCTAACAAGGTTAACCAGGGCATCTGGACCATAGCCGTGCATAGTGAACTCTTGAGCATTAAGAGGATAGGAAAACAGTGCATTTGATAGTTCCATACGTTCTCACAATAATTTTTCAGCTGACAGAACAAGGGTTGTAGTAAAATTATCTAACTCCGTACAACACTCATGGAACCACCGCGATAATGTCCTCTGGATTGCATCAAAAAGTGCAACTATTGGAAACTCTCTTTCTATTAACAACTTCGAATTTATGGACTCGGCTATGTTCATGGTCACGACATCAAACCTTCTTCCAGGAAAGTAAGCTCTACTTCATCGCTCAAAAACAACATCATGCTCAAGATACTTAGCAACTCTATCGTCCTTGATTCGGATTGGCTGGAAGTGCTCCTCGAACTCATCAACTCGATAAGCTTTTGCTGCCATGTAGTATGTCTGAAGGAGGCTAGTACACTTAAATGTTTGTTTTATGTTCTCACCAAGGTGCCTCATACAGAATTCGTGATGTGCTTGACGGTAAATAGTGGCAATCCCCTTCTTTATAGAGTTGTGCCTATCGGATATTATGCACAACTTGTCACTGTCAGGCACTATCGTACATAATTGTTGAAAAAACCAAGTCCACGACTCATCATTCTCATAGCCAACCACACACCATGCAATAGGATATGTGTGATTCTCGCTGTCCTGTGCAGTGGCCACCAACAATGTACCTCCATACTTTTCCGTCAGAAAGCAACCATCAACAGCCAACACCTTTTTCATGTTTACAAAACCCCTTATAGCAGAACCGTAATCAACAAAAAAATATCTAAACATCATATTCCTGTCCCACTTCAAAGCTGTCTTGCTACCTTGGTTTGTCAACTCAACCATATAATGGTACGCTTCTAATACTGTGTACCCGTGCTCCGGCGTGCTCCTCACAAAATCTTGTGCATGTTGTCTTCCTTTTCAGCATTTCCAGTAACTAATAGCACATCCCAACTCTATGCGCACAAGTCTCTGAATGTCTTTAGGAGATGGACCTTTCCCTTCAACGAACCGACTTTTGACAAATTGTCCAATAACAT
Organism: Pistacia vera; assembly: GCF_008641045.1. Classification (NCBI taxonomy): domain Eukaryota; kingdom Viridiplantae; phylum Streptophyta; class Magnoliopsida; order Sapindales; family Anacardiaceae; genus Pistacia; species Pistacia vera. The sequence goes on along the minus strand of NW_022195812.1, from coordinate 152,651 downwards.
CAGCAGACACTTGTCGATGCTCACCTGAAATATGTCCGAAATCACATGTGTGCTCATAGGTATATGTGTTAAGAATAAATTTTTCCGACTCCACCAACCTTCTACACTAAACCCGCCACTTGCACTTTTAGTCACGACATGCAACTGTCACAGCCAATGAATTTGACTTTTTGGTGATGAACTCAAAATTACCTTTCACGGCAACAAGTTTTAGCTTCCTCACCACTTCCTCTTTGTTGTCAAATAAATACCCTATGCACAACTCCGATCCATCCGTAAAGACATGAGCTAATTCACTACTACCTCCAATTGCCCCATCTGAACCTGCATAAACAACCATAGTGTTCTCTTCCTCACAATCTACGCCTTCTGTGTAATATGTATTTAAAGGAATCTCTACATCTGTGGGAACATGTATGGGGTCCTCCTCCTCAACATTTTCATTCTGCCCCCCATCACCAAACTCTTCTATAGTGTCCTCCTCACCACCTAATTCACCGTCTACTCTTGATTTTTCAACTAAAAAAATCAATGGCCTTGTAGTTCAAATTAAAACAAGGCAAATCTCCATCTACTTCCTCGTTGTCCCCTTCCTTTGAACCAACTTCCAATGGTTTTTCTATAAAAGAAACCCTTAAAATCGGCCTCGAACCATTATCGGCCACATCAATCATATATAACTTCATACTTTCATCCGACTTTAATATAGCATGAGGTACCTTATAATGTTCAGGAACTTTGCTTAAAACATACTTCACAACTATATCACTACGCGAGCAACTCAAATTACCTCTTCTAATTATTTCATCAATCAACTCATCAAAACTAACCTCTGTGCTCACAGCAATTGGTATAACTTCTTTGCTCTTCCCAATCCACTTCCAACTACTTTCTTCCTATATTCAACACCCAAAACAACTTGTCCCATGTGTAATAATAGCCAACTACCTGTAATGCAAGAAAAAAAATATTCTTAAATGCTGTACTAAGGGTTCAAATATTTTAAAAAGAATCTACACAGTCACTTATATGGTCTGTTGTATCGCTTAAGTGATCTTATGCCATTTACTGATCGCTTAAGCGATCTGCTCCTATACACCAGACTTTTACCAGATCGCTTAAGCGATCTTATGCCACATACCTGATCACTTAAGCGATCTATCTGCTGCATTACCAGACCTACCAGATCGCTTAAGCGATACACCAGATCGCTTAAGCAATCCATCATACCCAGAATGCATTTTCAGTCATCTCTACCTACAATCGATCCATCATACCTAGAACACATACCCAAAACAAATTTTCAATAAATTTCACTCCTTTCAACTTGCATTACATCAAACACAACCCAACAACCTAAACAACTAAATCAAAATCATAACCCAAACCCCATCCATTATTAAATCTTTGTAAATCTAAATATAAAATGTAAAGAGGAGATACACATACTTACATGAAATGTCAGGAGGAGGAGGAGGAGAAGGAGGAGAAGGAGGAGGGGGATCTTTGGCGGAGAAGAGGTTAATGGTGGAGGAAGAAGAAAGTGTTAATGGCGGAGGAACAAGAAGATATAGAGGAATGAGGAAGAAGAAGATGTAGAGGAATGAGGAAGAAGAAGATGTAGATGAAGAAGAAGATGCAGAAGAAGAAGAAGATGTGGATGAAGCTAAGAAGAAACAGCAACCAAGGTAGAGATGCGTTAATGGCGGGAGGAAGATGAAGGTGTTTGGTTTTGTTTGTAAGAATTTTGGGTTTTTGGGAATATAGTATAATTTTTAAAAGATTACATAATACTTCATTAATCATAATAAAACACTAATCAAGTTTAATTACCCTTAATCAATAATATGGCTATTTAGTTAACACTTTAAAACTTGATAGCCTTTTAATTAAATTCAAACTCCAGATGGCCTTTTAATAAACTGCCCCCTTATATAGCAGCTATAAGATGAACAAAATGTCACCGTATGACAATCAAGTTCCGATCTTTGACAAAACAGACCCCAAGCTTTGATCTTTTACATAAACACCCTTCTCACTCACTTTATACTCAATATCCTCCCTTAAACCAAAGTACTTGATATTGATACAGTACTTGGAAACACTATCTTATACCAACACTAATTAACCCAATTCTTGTTATTTATTCCTCACACTACCCCCTTCAGCAAGCCTTTCCATATATTGTAAATATAATTTAAAAAAAAAAATACATTAACAAAAACCATGAGTGATTGAATATGAGATCATCATCAACAGACCTCTTGGAGTCAACAGCTTTTTTCCATCCAAATAATGGTTAAATCATAAATGATACTTTTCCACCCACATACTTTTAAAATATCATTTTACTATCTAAATTTATATTCGGTTCCTAATTCCAGCATTGTTGCGACCCGTTACCACCACAATTTTCTTCTCCAATCATTAGTCACTAAAACCCTGCATACCATATTCTCGTCGATCTCGCCAATCATTGGCAATCGAGAGATTAGAGTTTGCACAGCCACCCCTCCCAAGTCAAATTATGATCAATTCCAACTATCAAAAGACTCATTGGCCTCCTCTCTTCAAAAGCTCCAATAACCTGGACCAAGTTTGTTTTATGTTCACTATAAAAATATAAATGTGACATTTTAAAAGTTTGCAAGTGGAAAAGTTCCGACTATATCGACAATACAAATTATTTACCACATTCAAATATGCTTGTTTCTGAGATCCTTACTAATGTTTACAATAAGCTGACTTTACATCCCGCAAAAAGTTCACATGTTCTTGCTTTTACAAATGATTTTTGATAGCTTATAAGTATTTTCATTATTATATAGGTCTTTCAACATTAATTAAATCTCTCATAACCATTTCTTCACTATTTATTTATCACAATGATTTGATATATTACTTGTTAGAGTAGGTGCCCTAGAGCCAATCAATTATTGTAGAATTGACTCTTTGAAATAATGTTCATTAATCAATAACAAAAGGCATTTTATTCTATATCGCGTAAGTAATTATTATTGCAATATGTATTGATATATGTCCTTAGAATGGTAGAACCATGACAAGGGTATCAAGTGTTTAAAATCTTGATAGTGAGAACCCTATGAGCACATATGGTGGCCATTCTAGAAATGTCCGTAGCCCCAGTATTATTCTAAAGTAAGGGCACAGATAATACGGTAAGGCTATCATAGTGTTGAATGACCCTGTCGAAAGGAAGTGATTGATCTCACTTCTCAAGGTTGTTTGGTGACAACCTGGTGCAACACAGGAGTGCTTGCTGTAGGCGAATTTACAACCGTAACAAGTTCACTAGACTGACCCCACCAGAGGATTCCATATAGATGTAACCCAGTGTCTATGGAAACAATCCTCTAACGAATGGTGGTGCATGTGATCCTTAGACTTGAGATCACCGGAGTGCCTTGTGCACCGATTGATGTAGTTTGACACTACCTAACACAGTTCTATTCAGAGCTGTCAATACAGTGGTGATTGCTCGCATCGAGGAGTGTATCAAAACTATGTGGATCGACAGAGGATTCATCACTCCCGTGCGGGAGAAGTTATCTCATGACGCATTCAGTATATGACAATGACCTAAAACTGTGGCCATAGTGGGATTGAGTTGTTGCTCTATCCAGTTTATAATACGGTTCATTAGTCCAGAAACTGAAATCTTAAATCAAGAGTACCAGTTGACACTATTTCTATGCCTTCGTCTCGTCGAGATAACGTATGATGAAGGTGCGAATTGCACGGTAACAATATCGTTGACAAGTAGCTACTTTGCTGAATCCGAAGCTATCGGGTGGCCATGTGCCTTGTTGGGGGCCAATCTTGGTCTGTGTATTAGTGAGATGATTAATTGGTGCTAATCGCAATACTATACACTCCGGTATGATGGGTCACACACATAAGATATTAAGACTCAGGAAGAAAGAAGGACATTTTCGTCCTTCTGGGCGAAAGGGTATTTGGTATTTCACAATGCAATTAAATTTGCTGAGTCGTAGCCTTTATTTAATTTATTAGAAAAATTAATAATGAAATTATTTTTAGTATGTGTTCCCATATATTTAATAAATTATCATATTGTTAAATGTTATATGTTATTAAAATATATATATTAATGATTTTAATTGAGATAATGATGAAATAAATTAAATATCTAATTGGGAGGGTTTGGTAACATGGGGTGTTTGGGTTGGAGCCTAAGCCTTTCCATAAGGGAATAGGGCAATTAGACATTACTATAAAAGAAATGTGTTAATTGTAAATGAAGGAGGTTTTTTCATTATGTCATTTGATTGAAAAGAGAAAGCCTCCAGCCACAAAAACACTCCCACGACAATATAGCTTTGTCCCAAAATCATTCATTTGATTTGTCTTCTTGATTCTTAAGGCTAAGGAGATCTAGCAAATCCCTCCTTATTTCCTTGTGATTGTCTTCTTGTGGACTACGTGGGTTCGTCCTACACTTGGATCAGCAAAACATGTTCAGAGACAAATGGAAGAGCCTCCAACGTGGGTATGGATTTCTAACCTCTAGTTTTATTTTCTGCAGATTCTTGTATTTATATAAACTGTAAAATTGTACCTTTGATCTTGGCTCAACGGGAACGATCCTGTTTATTATGATTTTGTTTTCCGCTGCGCTAATGGGTCGTTTCCTAACAGTGGTATCAGAGCCTATGGTACTAATTTTACAGTTTTTATGTGTATGGTTGATAACGTGTATTTGATGATAATATGTTGCCATATTGAATCTGCGTAAAATCTGCCTTAAAACATGTTTTAAGAAATTATTAATCGATTAATTTTTATTTGTTGATGTCAGCTGGTTTGGAATAACGGTTGATGATTTTTGTTGAGATCAATGTGTTTGATTGATTGCAAATCCGTTTAGAGTGCATTTGGTTACTTTAGAACGATACGAAGCTACAAATCTGGTTATGCTTGCTGCGGTGATATAACCCATCCCGCAGTAACGTTGTTCACACTCATGCTGTGATGCTCGCCACAACGATAGTCTTTTGGACAGTGCTGTATGAAACAGTGCTCGCCACAGCAATATAACCATCACCGTGGCGATCGTCCTTAGACAGGCGCTGTAAAAACACAATGCTCACCGCGTAATCTAACCCATCGCCGTGGCGATCGTCCTTAGGACAGGAGCTGTACACAATCGTCGTGGCGATACGTTAAGCATGAATGTCAAGTTACCAACGCACGATGTGGCGATCTAACTCATTGCCACAGCGAGTGCACTTCCTAGTGCACAGGGGCCAGAATGAAGTTTCAAAACTTTTAGACCAAACGTAATCTGTAAATATCAGGGGGTAAATGATAATTAACCCACAAATTCAAAAATTGATTGTTTTTTAAATGTATGCTTTGTACTTGTTTGTATATTGCATGGTGCCCGTACATGAGCCTTAGACCTAAGGTTGAATGTTTTAAAACTTTTTGGGTATGTATGGTTGTATATTTATTAAATAGGTCTCGTGCCTGCCTTTCTGGATGCCCCACTTGAGGTATTTTAAGATTTGATGAATGACTTGAATGTTTATTGATTTATCCTCATTTGAGTCTGTATGTTGTTATATTGTTTGGTTGGCCCTTGGTTGAAAGTTGTATTGGTTTGGTTGAGTGGTTGCCCTGAAAATTGTAAGACTTGGCGAAATCTTGATGTTCAGTCTTCGCCGGGGCAAGAAGTGTTACACCCCCATGTACCTGCTGAGTTTTCGCTGCGGCAGACTCGGCTGAAATTTCCCTTGAGTTTTTAGAGAATTCTTCCTTTTGGCTCAATGACCATTCTACCCCTAATTAGCAGGAAAAGTGGGGAGTGAATGCAAGGAAATTGCATGGAGAATAGTTTGAATGGGGATGTTTTTGCAAAGAATTAAGGGCATAGGTGGAATTTCTAAGAAGGAGTAAGGGATAATGGGAATGAGTGGAGAAAATATGAGATTTAAGGGTTTAGCTTTAGAAACCTTTTCATTCTCCCTTTCCACCGCCTCTTTCATCCTTCAATTCTCTCAAACTTTCATTCAATTTTCCAAGATCTTTAAAGAGCTTTTGACTGAAATTGACCAATTGATCCTAAGCACTTAAGGGTGAGATCCTTACTCAGATGTGAATTTTATTGGTAAAGAGTAGGATTCTTATTGAGTTTGTGTTTAAGGTTTAAGAGAATTATCACCCATCAGAGTAGAGGCTTAAGTGGATTCTACTTGACCTAGGTAAGTAAATCCACCTAATTTGTGATTTGCATGATTGAATGATGTGTAGAGATTTATATGATTAAGCTTGATTTTTATGTTTGAAATGAGTTGATGGATTTTGAATAAGTTTAATGTTGATTTTGAAGAAATTTCCACCATAAGAAGGGTGGATTGTGTTGATAAAAATTGGTAGAATATGGATAGAATTAGAAGAATTTGAGAGGAATATTTGAAGTATGCTTTCTTTGCAGGATGTGTGATGATTTAAAGGAGTTGAACTCCAATTTTGACGGTTAAGAAAGAAGTATAATTAAACTTAGAATAGAGTTTATGTATGCACACATATTGTTTGATGAAATCCTAAAGAAACATGAGTAGAAGTGAGAACCTTACTTTATCAACATAGCATATTTGCATTTCATGAATGCATATAAGAAAGTTCTGCATGACCATCCATATTATGTTTAATTAGTAATCACATAAGAAAGAAATATAAGAAATGAGAAAGAACCACTATAAGAATAGAGATAAAGAAGAACTATTCTCTTAGAATAAAGAGAAAGAAAGATTAGCACTAGAGATAAAATGAATAATAAGTGCTACAGAAGAAAAGAGAATAGGTGTGCAATGGGGAGCCCTGAGTGTAGAAATTATCTGCTGTAACCGCCATGAGAGAGTGGAATGAGAATGAGAAAAAGAATTCGTATAGCCATGAGAATACATGCGATGAGGGCTATATGCGTGAGAGAGAGTACACTACATGGCTAAGGTTTCCAAATCCACGCATCAACCAAAACAGATCGGTAAAGAATAAGAAAGAATAAGAATAAGAATAAGAGAAGAATAGAAAGAGAAAAAGAGAATGCATTGTTATGCTTAGTGTCTCATCCATGCATGGTTATGATATTCTCCATGGGTGATGAGAATAAGAAAGAAGAATAGTGAGAGCTAGAAGTAGAGAAAGAACAAGAGAGATTGAATTAGAGAAAGTGACAAGAGTACGAAAGAATTGAAGGTAATACACGGGGACTATAGAGTAGAAGATTTACTTACGGTCTTTGTGCTCACCCCGTTGTTTTTCCTATGTTTTACAGGACATAGGTGAGGACGTGGTCGGATGGACGTCTACAAGCGGGGAGACTTGGCTGCACTATCCACTGTTTTTTAGAGTCTTTTTGTACAAATGATGTTGTACTATGTAAAGAATGTATTTATTAAGTAAAGAAAATTTTTGGGCCCAACCATTTTGATAAATATACTTGTCTTTTTATTAATATATTTTATGAATATGATAGTAGAAAGAAGTTGTTACACTTTCTCCTCTTCTCGATGTACATTCTCTTCTCATCTAATTCTCCTCGAATGTAAATCGAGGTTTCTAAATTTATTGTTGTAAAGAATTTTGTATAATTATTCTTTTTTTAAATTTAAAAGTTTTTTTAATGTACTTGAAGGTGAAACAAAGAACGAGGCAACCATATTGAAGACTCGAGATGTTTATTATAGGACCCTTAGGTGACCCACCGATTCCTCTAGGCTAGAGGAAATCAATTTTAGTTGGGCCATTTACCGCCACGTTTTATATTTTGTTTAGAATGAATGCTAAGGTTGAATGTTCAATAACATGCCAAACAATGTCATTCTAACAAAGATAATACTCTGGTGAGACATTAAATAACAAAACCCTCAGCTAAAGTATATTAAGTCACGTAAGCCTTCCATCACCATGGTTTTAATTAAACCACTGTTCGTCGAAACCTTGTTCACCAAAGCGAAGGGTACACTTCTACCAGTGGGAGGTTAAAATGCATTGGAGTTTTCCTTAACGGTGATGGGTCGACTTAAAATGACAGTTTTTCTTGTTCGCCAAAGTGAAGGTTGATAAAGACGTCATAAGCATAGTAGAGAAGTACACATATTGTGTGTACATGGTGACATGTAGTGTCCACTCTACTGATACTGAGGATCGCACTTGAGGACAATGGTTGGAGCCATTGAATTGTGTGATTGGCTTGTTGGCTTTTTCACATTTGAGGTTGATAGTAGGAGCTATCAACTAGTGTGGATTAAGTTTGTTGGCCTACCGAATCAACTCATTTTGGCTTGTTCGCCAAAGCGAAGGTTTGAAATGGGCAGGATGGGATCTTAGTCCACTAGGAAAGCCAACGGGCTTTCCCAAGTTAATAGTGAGGGCTATTGACTTGAGTAAAATAGTGGGAGCATCGTTTAATAAAAGACCGTATTAAACAATAATGAACATGGTAATAACGGTTACTTATTCTGCATTTGCAGATTCACTTAAAATTGAGCAAAATGATCCCAACATCGATGCGACAAATCATCGAACTGGGAGAGAAATGGAATGGTGAAAATTTCATTAACTGGTATAGAAGTATAAACAATATACTTTAGTCAAGCGATAAATTATACACCATTGAGCAAGCTCTATCACTAGAGCCTGCTGATAGTTCTATCCATGAGACTAGGTATGTCTATGTGAAGCATACACATGATGCGAAAGCAAAAATGACTAGATACATTGTGCTTGCATCAATGGCACCATTACTGTGACAACAGTGACATAAAATGGATTTAGCTTTTATTCTTCATTTTCTTCATTGAAATGAGAAGCATATGGTGTCTCGGTCGTTATTCAAATATAGGATGGAAAAGGGTACCAAAATTGGTGATCATATACTCAAGTGGACCGAGTATGTGAACAAGCTTGAGATTTTGGGATGTGGACCTAATGAAGGTTTAGCGATAAACCTAATATTATGATCTTTGACAGATTCTTATTCTCAATTTGTCTATGACTTCATTAAGGAAGATAAGAAGAATACTCTTTCCGAGCTTCTGGATATGTTGAAGGCTACTAAGTCAAGCATGGAAATGTCAGAAACATTGATGTTGGTTGAAGCCAGCTCAAGTGAAAAGGAAAGGGCTCAGAAGTCATTAGAAAGAACTATTGCTGAAAGGAAAGGCATTTGTCCTCACTGTGGGAATCCCAGCCACTGGAGGAAACATTGCAAGGACTTCCTAGAAAGAGGGAAAAAGAATGTTACTTCTTCGTCAGGTACGTTTTTGAGATCAACCTATCCCGTTAGCATCTTGGGTTATTAACACAAGATGTGGTACTCACATTTGATTGATGTGTAGCAACTACGGTAGAGTAGATTGCTCGCCGAGGAGAGGTGGACCTATCAGTTGGAAATAAAGCACGTCCTGCTAAATTTGATGTAGGATCTTGTGGTCTGATTTAGCCGATAGGCTTGTTTCTTGGAACTTGTAAATTATTATGATCTTTTTCAGTTTTTAGAAATTATATTTCTATGTCCACTTAGGACAAATGAGAATAATAGTTTACTTATGGATTATTGTCCTTGAGTGTAAATAATATTCTTTATGGAACTGTTTCATAATAATATGTTCTTTAAGAAAGACAATAAGGATAATCTCAAAAATGACAATTATGCCAACTCGGGCAAGTTGAGCTAAACATACCTGAAGAGATGTGGGATATTATCACAACTCACCCCTCCTTATACACCCCAACACAATAGAGTGTTAGAAAGGAGGAACAGGACCTTACTCGATATGGTTAGGTCCATGATGAGTTTTAGTGACTTACCTGCATTATTTTGGGGTTATGCCTTAGAGACTGCGACTCACATTTTGAACCGTGTGCCATCAAAGTCTGTAGATAAGACTCCATATGAACTATGGAGTGGGCGAAAGCCCAATGCCTTAGAGACTGTGACTCACATTTTGAACCGTGTGCCGTCAAAGTCTGTAGATAAGACTCCATATGAACTATGGAGTGGGCGAAAGCCCAATGCCTTAGAGACTGTGACTCACATTTTGAACCGTGTGCCGTCAAAGTCTGTAGATAAGACTCCATATGAACTATGGAGTGGGCAAAAGCCCAACTTGTCTTATCTAAGGATTTGGGGTTGCGAAGCTTATGTTAAGAAATTGACTTCGAACAAGCTGGGCCCAAAATCCTGTAAATGTATATTTATGGGATATCCAAAAGATACTACTTCTACCACCCAAAAGAGCGCAAAATTTTTGTTGCTTGTTTTGGTGTCTTCCTAGAAAAGGAATTTTTTTCTAAGAAGTACTAGTGGAAGAAAAGTAGAACTCGATGAAGTTCTAGAGCCACAAATGATACTAGACGATAGACGGGAAGATGTGCCACATGAGGTGGTTGAGCATCATTAGGTTACTTCCCAACTTGTGGATCAAAGTAAACCACCTCAGGTAGTACAAGAGCTATGTAGATCTGGAAGAGTATGCCATTAGCCCAAGAAATATGGTTATCTCGTGACTCAAAATGGTGACATACTAGTTTACCAAGACAATGAACCCATAACCTACGAAGACACTATATCGGATCCAAATTCCGTTAAATGGCTTGAAGCCATGAAATCTGAGATGGACTCCATGTACCAGAACCAAGTGTGGTCTCTGGTGGAACCACCTGAAGGGGTAAAACCCATAGTGTGTAAATGGGTCTTTGATGCGCATTTACTACAACATGCAAAAATAGCAAGTATACTAGTCGCAAAAAGTAATAAAGTGATGGGTAGGATATCGTTCCCACGAGGACTGTAGCAAATCACTAAGTTTCCTAATGTTAACAAGTTGAAGTAATCGAATTCTTTGGATTGGTGGGAGCAATTTTTAATGAAAAAGGAAACAAAGCTGAAATTAAACAAAGAATTAAATCTTAACTAAGAAAGCAAAATGAAACACAGAATATCAAATTCAAGTAAAAAGGGCAGGGTTTTGACTTCGTTTGGACTTTTATGGGTTAAACCTAAGAGTTACACTATTTTCACATTCATGTGCGATGGTTGTAAATCGGATTCACTAATATGTTAACATACCCTCTCGGGCTATGTTTTCCTATTCAATCTTATTAACAATCCGCACCCAACAAATTGAAAGTTAATAATTCTAAATTCATTAAGCATAAGAATCCTAAAGTGATTTCATTAATTCTTGAATCTATCTCTAGCATCCAATACTATAATGGTGAAGACCCAAGAAGCCTAACATGAATTATTTCTCAATCTCATCATGTTCATCACATTCAGCATTTAAAAACAGAGTAACACACAACCAAAACTTATTCATATGGAAATAAAACCATCAAGTAATTAACCCATATAAAATCCAAACTACAATCAAAACCCTAACCCATAGAAAATTAGTTCATAACTAATTTAATACTACAAAAACGAAAAATAGAAATAAACAAGTTATACATAATAAAACTAAGATGAAAGATAAGAGATCTTCCCAAAAGATGAATCTTCTAGCAAAAATCTGAATCTTCCCTTCAATAATCCGCCAAACTACAAGCTTTACTCTAAGAAAAGTGTAAAAACGGCTAAACCTAGAAAGCTGAAGTCCCCTTACAAAAGAAAACGTTTTTCCTTTTATACTTAGTCCAAAAACCCAGCCAAAAACACGCACACGCGAAACTGTGCGTTTACAAAACTGAATAATTTGACTGTCGCCGCGGCGAAGAATGAAAAATCCCAATCGTCTCTGCCTAACTTCGCCGCGGCGAAGACAATTTCTTCGCCGGGGCGAAGCTCCTTCAAAAGTTCTGAAATTTACAGAACTGCCACTCTGCTTGCCTCTTCGTTCGATTCTTCGATTTTCGGCTCTCTACCTTGGAAACAAGCTTCATCGTGCGTTGTCCTGCTCCGGAACTCTCCTATCTTCTGAAATCCACTCAATTCTGAGTCAAAACTATCAAATTTTGTCTTTATTCGCTCAAAAAGTCCATTTTAACCTGAAACACGAAAAGTAAAGAATTAAGCACCAATTCAGGTAAAAATGCACTAGAAAGTACCTGAAATCCGACAAAAAGATCAAATAAAAACTGTACAATTTACGGATTATCAGTCTTCAAGAAGAAGACTGACATGGATGGCAAGGTGCATACTTATAAAGCACAACTGGTTGCCAAAGTTTTCAAACAAATTCACGGCATTGACTATGAAGAAACCTTTTCACCAGTTGCCATGATTAAATCCATCTGGATTATGCTTGCGATTGCTGGATATCATGACTATGAGATTTGGCAAATGGATGTCAAAACAGTTTTCCTGAATGGAAACCTTGAGGAGGATGTGTATATGACACAACCTGATGGTTTCATTCTTGATGGGCAAGCTGATAAGGTATGGAAGTTGCAGAGATCCATATATAGACTCAATCAAACTTCAAGGAGCTGGAACATTCGTTTTGATAAAGCCGTAAAAGAATTCGGTTTTATCAAGAACGAAGATGAGCCCTGTGTTTACAAGAAAGTGAGTGGAAGGGCAATAGCATTCCCAATGTTGTATGTCAATGACATACTTTTGATCGGGAATGATATACTGAACTTGTAGTCAGTAAAGACTTGGTTATCCAAATGCTTCTCCATAAAGGACTTAGTGAAGCAGCCTACATCCTTGGAATAAAGATCTATCGTGATAGATCGTGTAGGTTGCTCAAACTAAGTCAGAGTACATAGACAAGGTACTGAACGCATTCAGTATAGAAAAAATCCAAGAAGGGATTTCTTCTGATGGCATATGGTGTCTATCTCGGTAAGGATATGTGTCTTTAACCACGCAATGAGAAAGATAGAATGAAGAGGATCCCACATGCTTCAGCAAGTGGATCCATCTTGCATGCTCAGATTGATATCTAATGTGCATTCAGCACTTGTAGTGGATATCAATCAGGCTTAAGTGAGCAGTATGTTATGTACTTAGATTGATGTCTTATGTGCATTCAACAATAGTAGAAGATATCAACTAAATCCAAGTGAATGACACTGGATGAGTTTCAATGGACATTCTTAAGTACTTGAAAAGGGCTTAAGAATATATATTCTTGGATTATGGAGGAAAAATGAGCTCACTGTAAGAGAATATAGTGACGTTATTTCCAAACGGGAAAATGATGATTATAGTTCGCAATTTGGGATTACTCTTTTTGTCTCAATGCAACTGCAGTGAGCTGGAAGAGCTCAAATCAATGTACTATAGTGAATTCTACAATTGATGCTAAGTATATCGCATTATTTAATGCTGCCATGTAGGCGGTTTGGATCAAGAAGTTCATTACTGAACTTGATTTGGTTCAAGCATTGTTGATCCAGTATAGTTGTACTGCGATAACAATAGAGCCATCGTTGTGGTTGAGGAATCACAGTCTCACCAGTAATCCAAACACATACTTAGTTGATTCAATCTGATCTAAGAGGTTGATCAGATAAAGAACGTGCAGATTTGCAGAATACCTACAAACCCACAATTAAAGTTTTTGTTATAGCAGAAGCATGATAGGCACTTGGGTCATTCAATGTTGAGTGCATGAATGATTGGCTATAGTGCAAGTGGGAGATTGTTAGAGTAGGTGCCCTAGAGCCAATCAATTATTGTAGAATTGACTCTTTGTAATAATGTTCATTAATCAATAATAAAAGGCATTTTATTCTATATCGCGTAAATCATTATTATTGCAATATGTATTGATATACGTCCTTAGAATGGTAGAACCGTGACGAGGGTATCAAGTGTTTCAAATCTTGATAGTGAGAACCCTATGAGCACATATGGTGGCCATTCTAGAAACGTCTGTAGCCCTAGTATTATTCTGAAGTAGGGGCACAAATAATAAGGTAAGGCTATCATAGTGTTGAACGACCCTATCGAAAGGCAGTGACTGATCTCACTTGTTAAGGTTGTTTGGTGACAACCTGGTGCAACACATGGTTGTTTGCTGTATGTGATTACACTGCAGCAAGTTCACTAGACTGACCCACCAGAGGATTCCATATAGATGGTAACCCCAGTGTCTATGGAACAAATCCTCTAACGAATGGTGGTGAATGTGATCCTTAGACTTGAGATCACCGGAGTGCCTTGTGCACCGATTGGTATAGTTTAACACTAGCCTAACGCAGTTCTATTCAGAGCTATCAATATAGTGGTGATTAGCTGCATCGAGGAGTGTATCAAGACTATGGTGGATCAATAGATGATTCATCATTCCCGGGTACGGGAGAAGTTATCTCACGGGGCAATTCAATATATGGCAATGACACTAAAATTATGGCCACAGTGGGATAGAGTTGTTGCTTTATCTAGTTTATAATATGGGTCATTGGTCCAGAAACTGAATACTTAATATCGAGAGTAACCGAAGGTTGACACTATTTCTATGCCTTCGTCTCGTCGAGATAACGTATGATAAAAGGATCGAATTGGACGGTAACCATATCGTTGACAGGTAGCTACTTTGCTGAATCTGAATCTATCAGGTGGCCATGATGCCTTGTAAGGGGCCAATCTTGGTATGTGTATTAGTGAGACGATTAATTGGTGTTAATCGCGATACTATACACTGCTGATATGATGAGGAGCCTATGGGTCACACACATAAAAGATAATTTAAGACTCAGGAAGAAAGAAGGGCGTTTTCATCTTTTTGGGTGAAAGGGTATTTTGGTAATTTCATAGAGCAATTAAATTTGCTGAGGTCGTAGCCTTTATTTAATTTATTAGAAAAATTAAATAAGTGAAATTACGTTTAAATATGTGTTCGCATATATTTAAATAAATTATCATTATTGTTAAATGTTAATATATGTATTAAATATATATATATTAATGGATTTTAATTGAGATAATGATGAAATAAAAATTAAATATCTAATTGGCAGTGTTAGGTAACATGGGGTGTTTCGGTTGGAGCCCAAGCCTATTCCATAAGGGAATAGGGCAATTAGTCATTACTATAAAAGAAATGTGTTAATTGTAAATGAAGGAGGTTTTTTCATTATGTCATTTGATTGAAAAGAAAGAAAGCCTCCAGCCACAAAAACACTCCCACGGCAGTATTGCTTTGTGCCCAAAATCAATTCATTTGATTTGTCTTCCTGATTCTTAAGGCTAAGGAGGATCTAGCAAATCCCTCCTTAGTTCCTTGTGATTGTCTTCGTGTGGACTACGTGAGTTCAATCCTATACTTGGATCGGTAGCAAAACACGTTCAGAGACAAAATTGGAGGAGCCTCCAACGTGGGTATGGATATCTAAACTCCAGTTTCTTTTCTACAGGTTCTTGTATTTTTATAAACTGTAAAATTGTACCTTTGATCTTCGCTCAACGGGAATGATCCTTGTTATTATGATTTTGTTTTCCGTTGCGTTAACGGGTCGTTTCCTAACATTACTGAAGGCCAAAACCAAGCCATTCTTTGAGCAATTTCATTGCATCTTAGCTCATGCAACTTGAAATTTATAATATTTTTCAAAGACCAGAAGACTTGTGGGCAATCCAATCTCGGCCTATTTTCCCACGGCCACACAAAAAGCACAATCCTTCTTGGATAGCAATACAAAAGGTACCAATTTCTAGAGTTCGGCTCTCATCATATAAAAATTCTATGCTTAGAAAACTTTCATCTCCCATTGTATTAAATTTATATAATTTGATGCTATTTAAGATTTTAAATTTTATAGCTTTCTCCTCCTTTATTAATATCTCCATTTTTTTTTTTTTTTTCTCTTTTGGGGATAAACTATTGGAGCTTCATAGATCACTGGACGTGGAGAAAAAATTGGTCTACATCATTTTAAGCCGATAAAACGCTTGGGTTGTGGTGATACTGGCAGGTAATTTTTTCCCCTCACATGCTTAGTATCCCTGAGATTATCAAATTATGTTACCTTGATTTTCTTAACCCAACAAATGATACACTGTTGAAAATACGTACTCCTCAAAGTCTCAGTATAAATTTTTTATCTTCAATTGATAACTTCTAGTGTCTTGTTTCGTGAACTAAAATTTGAAAGTAGGTCAGAAAGGTAGAAGGGGTTTGGGGGAGATCCAGACCCAAAAGAAGTTTCAATGAGCTTCCTTAGCGGTGATTGAAATGGAGTCTTTATGGTGAAGAGTGAAAGAGAGAAAAAAAATGGATTCTGTATGGTTTAAATAATTTGGTTTTCTCAAACTTAAATAAGGAATCAACATTCCAGATTTAAGTTTAAAATCCTGGACGTTGTGGATAAGGCGCTTATTTATGCCTAAAAGAGTAGGGTGAGTTTCTAGCTAGGTTCCTGTAATACTTTGTGCATGGAGATTTACTTGCATTTCAAAATCTTGTCTCTTATATCTACGACTATATTACTAAGACTGCTGTTTAATTACTAAGTCCATGGTACATAAATTAGAGGTTTCTATTCTCTGCTTAAAATTCTATGGTATTTGTTGCAGCGTTCACTTGGTGGAACTGTAGGAGACTGGAAAACTGTATGCTATGAAAGCAATGGAAAAATCTATAATGATAAATCGTAACAAGGTCTGAATATATAGTATGATCAAACTCAACTTTTAAATAAAAGAACTTTAAAGAGAAATAATTGCTTCATAGTGCCAATTTTGTATAGAGAGTAATATTTAATCTTTGTTCTAGTGTTAGGTTCACCGAGCATGCGCTGAAACGGAAATCATGTCGTTACTCGATCATCCTTTTCTTTCGACACTCTATGCTTCCTTTCAGGTATTCTTAAGTTATCTGTCTATACCTTCATTTTCATAGCACTATAAAACTTTGCTTACTCCAAATGAAAAAGAGGAAAAATTAAAAACTTTTGTGCACATTTTTGTTGTCATAGTTTTCTTGTTGATGTTTTACATGCATCTATACCAAGTAAACTCAACTAAGGTCAATCTTGAAGTAAATAGGGAAGGAATGCTTTTGTTAGAGCCCAACACCTAGTTTTAGTTTTGTCCATGTCATACATGAAAGAGGTTGTTAGAGGAGCTTAATCCTAATGTGAAATATGTTGCTTGATTATTTCCCCAAGCAAGATGGGAATTTATACAATGTACAAGTTACATGAATTAGGAAAGAATTGATCCTAAATAATCAAGGATATACACACAATATTAGTCTACCATATTTACATAAATCAATATACTATCTCTATTTTCTTAATATATCTTAACAGTCAATCTAGGAAATTATATCTCCATTTTCCTAATATATGTTAACACTCCCCCTCAAGCTGGAGCATATATTTCATATGTTCCAAGCTTGTTACAAATGTATCCGATTTGGGAACCTCTAAGAGACTTAGTAAGAACATCTGCTAGCTGGTCATTTGAGTTGACAAAACTGGTGACAGTGCATCCAGATTCAATCTTCTATCGAATAAAATGACAATCAACCTCTATATGCTTTGTTCTTTCGTGAAAGATTGGATTTGAGGCAATATGCAGAGCAGCTTGATTGTCGCATATTAGTTTCTTCTGCTTCACTTCACTACACCCAAATTCTTGAAGAAGTTGTTTCAACTAGATGAGCTCACAAGTCGCAAGAGCCATAGCTTGATATTTTGCCTCTACACTTGATCTAGCTACTACATCTTGCTTCTTACTCTTCCAAGATATTAGATTACCTCCAATCATGATACAGTATCCAGAAGTAGATCGTTTATCTAATGGAGACCCTGCCCAATCAGCATCAGAATACCCAACAATTTGAGAATGACCATATTTTCATATAGCAAGCCTTGTCTTGGAGCTCCTTTAATATACTTGAGAATGCGAACTGTTGCGTCCCAATGACCACTACATGGGGCCTGGAGAAATTGGCTAACCACACTAACTACAAAGGAGATATCTGGTCTGGTGATCGTGAGATAATTCAGCTTACCAACCAATTTTTGATACCTTCCAAGGTCTTCTAATGGCTCCCCCTGTCCAGGAACAAGTTTGACATTGGGATCCATAGGAGAATCTACAGGCTTACAGTCTAACATACCTGTCTCCTCAAGAATGTCCAAGGCATACTTCCTTTGTGATATAGTAATACTAGCCTTAGACTGTGCTACCTCAATCCCCAGAAAATACTTTAGCTTCCCCAAGTCCTTTGTTTGAAAGTGGCTAAATAGATGCTTCTTCAGTTGAGAAATCCCATCTTGGTCATTACTTGTTATGACAATATCATCAACATAGACAACCAAGTATATAAATTTACCATGATCATTACGACAGAAAAATACTGAATAATCAACTATACTTCGCGACATCCCAAACTGTTGAATTACATAACTGAACTGTCCAAACCATGCTCTAGGTGACTGTTTAAGATCATATAAAGACTGGCGTAGATGACATACCAATCCTGATTCCCCTTGAGTGAAAAACACTAGTGATTGCACCATATACACTTCCTTGGCAAGTTTACTGTAACAACTTCTTTCTACTATCATATTCATAAAATATATTAATAAAAAGACAAGTATATTTATCAAAATGGTTGGGCCCAAAAATTTTCTTTACTTAATAAATACATTCTTTACATAGTACAGCATCATTTGTACAAAAAGACTCTAAAAAACAGTGGACATTGTAGCCAAGTCTCCCCGCTTGCCGACGTCCATCCGACCACGTCCTCACCTATGTCCTGTAAAACATAGAAAACAACAGGGTGAGCACAAAGATGCTCAGTAAGTAAATCTTCTACTCTATAGTCCCCATGTATTACTCTTCAATTCTTTTCGTACTCTTATCACTTTCTCTAATTCAATCTCTCTTGTTCTTTCTCTACTTCTAGAGCTCTAGCTCTCACTATTCTTTTCTTTCTTTCTATTCTCATCACCCATGGAGAATATCATAACCATGCATGGATGAGACACTAAAGCATAACAATGCATTTTCTCTATTTTCTTTTCTTTCTATTCTTCTCTTATTCTTATTCTTTCTTATTCTTTGCCGATCGGTTTTTGGTTGATGCGTGGATTCGGAACCCTTAGCCATGTGAGTGTATTGTCTCTCACGCATATAGCCCTCATCCGCCTGTATTCTCATGGCTATACGAATTCTTTTTCTCATTCTCATTCCGCTCTCTCATGGCAGTTACACGCGGATAATTTCTACACTCACGGGCTCCCCATCGCACAACCTATTCTCTTTTCTCTTCTGTAGCACTTATTATTCATTTTATTCTCTAGTTTTAATTCTTTCTTTCTCTTTATTCTAAGAGAATTAGTTCTTTTCTTTATCTCTATTCTTAGAGTGTTTCTTTCTCATTTCTCATATTTCTTTCTTATGTGATTACTCAATTAAACATATGCATATGGATGGCTCATGCCTAGAATCTTTCTTATATGCATTCATGAAATGCAAATATGCTATGTTGCATAAAGTAAGGTTCTCTACTTCTACTCATGCTTCTTTTAGGCATTTCATCAAACAATATGTGTGCATACATAAACTCTATTCTAACTTTAATTATACTTCTTTCTTAACCATCCAAAATTGGAGTTCAACTCCTTTAAATCATCACACATCCTGCAAAGAAAACACACTTCAAATATTCCTCTCAAATTCTTCTAATTCTATCCATACTTCTACCACAATTTATCAACACATTCCACCCTTCTCATGGTGGAAATTTCTCCATAAATCAATATTAAACTCATCCATAAATTCATCAACTCATTTCAAACATAAAAATTCAAGCATTAATCATATATAAATCTCTACACATCATTCAATCATGCAAATCACAACTTAGGTGGATTTACTTACCTTAGGCTCAAGTAGAATCCACTTAAGCTCTCTACTCTTGATGGCTTGATACTTTCTCTTAAACCTTAAACACAAACTCAATAAGGATCCTACTCTTTCACCAATAAAATTCACATCTAGAGTAAGGATTCTCACCTTTAAGTGCTTAGGATCAACTTGTATCAATTTCTAGTCAAAAGCTCTTCAAAGATCCTTGGAAAATTGAATGAAAGTTTGAGAGAATTGAAGGATGAAAGAGGCAGTGGAAAGGGAGAAATGAAAAGGTTTCTAAAGCTAAACCTTTAATATCTCATATTTTCTCCAATCTTTCCCATTATACCCTTACTTCTTCTTAGAAATTCCACCTATGCCCTTTAATTCTTTGCAAAAACATCCCCATGCAATTTCCTTGCATTTCACTCCCCACTTTTCCTGCTAATTAGGGGTAGAATGGTCATTGAGCCCCAAAAGGAAGAATTCTCTAAAAACTCAAGGGAAATTTCAGCCAAGTCTTCGCCGCGGCGAAGCTATTTCTTCACCCTGGTGAAAACTTATAGTAGCTACACGGGGATTGTAGCACTTCATCGTCGCGGCGAAGCTTCTTTTTCACCCCGGTGGAGACTGTAATATCAAGATTTCACCAAGTCTTACAATTTTTAGGGCAACCACTCAACAATCCAATACACCCTTTCAACCAAGGGCCAACCAAACAATATTAACAACATACAGACTCAAATAAGGATAAATCAATAAACATTCAAGCCATTCATCAAATCTTAACTACGTACCTCAAGTGGGGCATTACATTTACCATGCAAGAAGGCATTTTTAATATCCAACTGATGAAGAGGCCATTGATACATGGCCGCTAAAGAGAAAAAGAGGCGTACCGAAGTAATCTTAGCAACATGAGAGAAGGTATCACTGTAGTCGAGCCCATAGATCTGAGTGTACCTCTTTGTAACAAGGCAAGCCTTCAACCGATCAACTTTGCCATCAAGACCAATCTTAACAGTGTAAACCCAATGACACCCAACAACAGTCTTACCTGGCAATAAGGAAACCAACTTCCAAGTACCATTATGATTGGGAGCAGTTATCTCCTCAATCATGGCAGCTCTCCACCCTGGATGTGCCATTGCCTCGCTAACAGTGTTAGGTGTAGGGATAGAAGACAAGTTTGAAATAAAAGCAGAATAAAATGGAGATAAATGATCATAACTAAGAAAATTATAAATGGGATGTGGGTTTCGAGAAGATCAAATACCTTTGCGAAGGGCAAGTGGAGGAGTTGCCTTGTCTGCAGGAGACATGACTGGAGCAGGCGACGGAGGAACAGGAGATGGGTCATCAGGATTGACCAAGGTACCTGTATCAAGAAAGGAAGTACCATTGGGATTAGTAGGAGGACAAGGATAACGAGAATAAACTTAGAGAGAAAGACGATCCATCGACAAGGAAGGAGGGATGGCGATAGGTAAGGTGGTAGGGATAAGATTACTATTGACGATGTTTTCAGAAAAGTATGGAGATGTCTCAAAGAAAGTTACATCTGTAGAAACAAAATATTTGTTTGTGGTTGGGTCATAGGAACAGTAACCTTTTTGGAGACGAGAATATCCTAAGAAGATACACTTAACAGATTTAGACTGTAATTTGTCTTTGCCTGGAGTGTGATCATGAACAAAGCAAATGCAACCAAACACCCGTAAATGTATTAGGTATAGGTCTTTACCAAGAAACAGAATGGAGTGAGGACTCTTATGTTGTAAGACAAAAGAAAGCATATGGTTAATCAAGTAACAGGCGATGAGAACTGCATCCCCCCAAAATCGAAGAGGAACATGATGATGTATATGTAAGGTACGGGTTGTTTCAATAAGATGAAGATTTTTGCATTCGGCGACCCCATTCTGCTGAGGAGTATAGGCACATGAGGTCTGGTGAATAATACCCTGAGAAGACATATACTTAGTAAAGGGAGAAGATAGACATTCCTTAGCATTATCACTATGCAAAATCTTAATAGAAACACCAAATTGATTACAAATCTCAGCACAAAAATTTTGAAAGATAGAAAAAAACTCAGAACGAGTTTTCATTAAAAATACCCAAGTATAACGAGAATAGTCATCTATAAAAGTAATAAAATAATAGAAACCTAAAGTTGAATTGACACAACCAGGACCTCAGATGTCTGTGTGAACAATATCAAACATTAAGATGGCCCTATTATTGACTCGCTTGGGAAATGAAGCTCTAGTTTGTTTTCCAAGTTGACATGACTCACAATTAAAAGAAGATAATGTAGACAAACTAGGTACTAATTTAAGAAATTTGGCAAGACTTGGATGACCAAGACGGCTATGAAGAATGTTGGTAGATGCAGCGGAGGTGAAGGCAACTGGCAGATTTGGATCAGAGATGTGGTACAGTCTATGTGATTCATGTCCTGTTCCAATCGTCTGACCTATGTTCCGATCCTGCACCACAATAGAGTCAGCAAAAAAGGTGACAGAACAGTTAAGATATTTGGTTAACTTACTAATAGAAATTAGATTATATGGACATTCAAGGGCGAATAAAATTGAGTTTAAAGAAATGGAAGGAAGTGGNTTGCATAACCCAAAGGGCATCCTTCGATAAGTAAGGTGCCATATGGACAAGTGAAGGTCATCTTCTCTTGATCCTCAAGAGCGATGGCAATCTGATTATATCTTAAATAACCATCCAGGAAACAGTAATCGGCATGCCCTGCCAACCTCTCCAACATCTGATCAATGAAAGGAAGAGGAAAATGATCCTTCCTTGTCGCCTCATTCAATTTTTGGTAATCAATGCACACTCTCCAACCTGTGACCGTCCTAGTTGGTATCAATTCATTATTCTCATTCTTTACCACCGTGGTACCTCCCTTCTTCGGAACCACTTATACCGGGCTAAACCATGGACTATCAGAAATAAGATAAATTATCCCTACATCTAGGAGTTTCACCACCTCCTTTCTCTCCACTTCCTTCATCGAAGGATTCAATCTTCGCTGTGGTTGCACCCTAGGCTTGATATCATCCTCCATGAGTATCTTATGCATGCAGAATGATGGTGAAATGCCTCTAATGTCCGAAATAGTCCATCCAATTGCTAATATGTGTTCCCTCAACACCCTTATCAACCACTCTTCTTCCAATCTGCTCAAACTTGAACTAATAATTACTGGGAAGGTCTCTGATTCCCCAAGATACACATATTTGAGGTGGGAAGGTAAAGGTTTCAACTCAAGTTGTGGAGGTTCTTCATTTTTTTCCTTTTCCCTTTCTTTTTCAAAATCAAATTCCTCAAATTCTCGATCTTGGCTCTCATCAATCAGTTGAAGTGCTTCCAACAATCTAGCACATTCATTACTCGCCGACTCATCTACCTCTACTATTTTTGATTTGGCAATACAGGCCTCTAGAGGTAATTATGGGGTGTTCTCTTCAATAGATTCTGCTACTAGTTTATCCACCACATCAACACTAAAACATGAATCCGATTCAGATAGGAACTTCATAGCCTCAAAGACATTGAAAGTTACTGTTTCATCTTGAACTCTCAATAGTAACTTCCCTTCCTACACATCTATTAGCGCTTTTCCCGTGGCAAAAAATGGTCGGCCTAAAATAAGAGGAATTTCCTTATCCTCTTCCATGTCCAAAACAACAAAATCTACCGGGAAGATTATTTTATCCACTTTCACCAACACATCTTCCACTATCCCCCTCGGATGTTTTATGGACCTATCTGCAAGTTGCAACGACATGGTCGTTGGCTTCACTTCACCAATTCCCAATCTCCTGAAAACAGAAAAGGGCATTAGATTAATACTAGCACCTAAGTCACATAGAATACGATCAAATGTAGGGAATAGTGAAACTCCCTGGATCCTTGAGTTTCGGAGGTAGCTTCTTTTGGAGAATGGCACTGCACTCCTCTGTGAGCATCATCGTTTCCTCATCTTCTAACTTCCTCTTGTTCGATAAAATTTCCTTTTGAAATTTCGCGTAGCTTGACATCTATTGTAATGCATCTGCAAAAGGAATGTTAATATGCAATTTTTTAAATATTTCAATAAATTTGGAAAACTACTTATCTTGATTCTTTTTCTTCAGTCTTTGAGGAAAAGGCATGAGTGGAGTGTGATGTGCTAACTCTGGTGGTATCTCAGGAAATAGCAATTTCTCTTTCCTTTTCTTTTTCCCCTCTTCCCGTTTCTGTTCTTCTTCTGTAGAAATAGATGGTTTCTCTTTCGCAACTATTTCTTCATCTACTTACTTATCAGATTCTTCCTTTTCCTTTGGTGGGTTTTCTTCTTCTCTTGATTTTCCCACCTCTTCCAACACTGTCCCACTTCTCAAAATTATTGCATTCGCTTGCTCACGTGGGTTAGTCACTGTGTTGCTTGGTAGAGCACCCTGTGGTCTCTCATTTAGCTTTTCAGCCAATTGTCCCATTTGTACCTCAAGATTCCGAATGGATGCCCCTTGATTTCTGAAATTTGTCCTCGTCTCATTCATAAAACTTGTGGTTTCTTGCACAAACTTCCCAAACATGTCCTCCAATTTTGTCACTCTTGGGTCCCTTTGTTGGTTGTTCACCCCCGTTTGGTTATTTGGCAATGACCTTTGATTCCATTGACTGTTTTGCTGATTCTGTTGGTTTTGATTGCCCCAAGACAAGTTTGGGTGATTCCTCTAACCAGGATTAAATATGTTGGAGTATGGATTGTTCGGTTGCCTTTGATTTCCAGCCAAGTAGTTAACCTGCTCCGATGTTGACGATATTGAGGCAAACATGTTCCCTACTTGACATTCACTACTCACATGATTACCTACACAAAAATCACAAGTTAGTTGAGGAGCTTGAATGGAATTTACCTGCATACTTCCCAACTATTTCTGACGTGCTGTCAGTTGGGCTGAAATGGCTGTATATGCATCAACTTCATGAAGACCCATAGATTTCTTCGGTTGCACCCTCTCATTAGGTCTTTGATAGTTATTGCTTGCCGGAACCTCAAGCAACTCGTGAGCTTCTTTCGGAGTCTTATTCTGTAATGCTCCTCCCGAGGCTGCATCCACAATAGTTTGCACATTTACTGTTAATCCATTATAAAATGTTTGGACTAGCATCCAAACTGGTAACCCATGATGTGGACACCTTCTCAGTAATTTTTGTATCTCTCCCAAGCCTCATACAAAGATTCTGACTCTTCTTGAATGAATGACGTGATGTCATTTCTCAACTTTGCCGACTTTGCTGGAGGAAAGAATTTGGTCAGGAACTTCTGTACTAAATCATTCCATGTGGTGATTATTCCTATTGGTAGTGCCAGTAGCCATCCCTTAGCTTTATCCTTCAATGAAAATGGGAATAGTCTCAATCTGATTGCATCATCTGACACTCAGTTCGACTTGAAAGTATCACAAATCTCCAAGAAATTGGCAATGTGTAGATTTGGATCTTCCTTCGAATCCCCCTTGAACTGAACCGACTGTTGGATCATCTGGATGATTACCGGCTTTATCTCAAACGTGTTGGCTTGGACAACTGGTCTTGTAATGCTCGACCCATTGCCTTCAACTGAGGGATCAGAGAATTCCCTCAATGTTCTATTCTCTGCCATCTCTACAACTATTACTTCTAGTTCAACTGGAGCTTCTCTTTCTCTTCTTTCTCTGTTCAGTCTTCAAGTGGTTCTTTTAATCTTAGGATCAACAGGAACCACTGGCTGACATCTTGCTCTTCGCATAAACTACACAGAACAATAGCAAGAGTACAATCACACCAAACAAAGAAAATTAACAAAAATAAAACAAATAAGAATTAAGTAAAACAAATAACACTCCAATCTAGCTAACACAAGAAAATTTTAATGTTAACACAAAAATCAATCCCCGGCAACGGCGCCAAAAACTTGATGCGTGTTTATTACAACATGCAATATGTAGCAAGTATACTAATTGCACAAGTAATAGAGTGATGAGTGAGTATCGTTCCCACGAGCATTGGTTGCTAAGCACTAAGTTTTTCTACTATTTTCAAGTTGGAGCAATCGAATGGTTTGGATTTATGGGAGAAATTTAAACTAAACTAAATCAAAATTTCTAACTATTCAACTAAATTATGACGCAAGATTTAAAACACGGATAAAATCAATTCAAACAAATGGGTAGGTTTTGACTTCATTCGGACTCTCTGGGTTAAACCTAAGGATTACACTTATTCCAAAGTCACATGCAGTGATTGTAAATCGAACTCTCTAAAGTATAAAATATACCTTCTCAGGCTATATTTCTTTACTCTTTCCTATTAAAATTCCGCACCCAACAAAATGAAGATTAATAGTTCAAAGTTCATTAAGCACAAGAATCCTAGATTGATTTCATTGATTCTTAAATCTATCTCTAGCATTTAATACTACAATGGTGATTACCCAAGAAGCTTAACATGAATTATTTCTCAATCTCATCATGTTCATCACATAAAAACAATAAAAATAGAATAATCACACAATCAAAGCAAAATCATATGAAATTTATAATCATCAACTCTTTAACCCATTAGAATCCAAACTACATCAAAACCCTAACCCAAAATAGGTTAGTTCATGACTAAATCAACAATACTAATAAAAGAAATGAAAAATCCAAAGTTCAACATAACGAAAATAAGAGAAAAGGCAAGAAATCTCCCCAATTGACGAATCCACTGGTTTAATCTCAAATCTTCACCCTTTGCAATCAAAGTTTGCCCAAAACTAATCTAAGAAAATGTAAGAAGCTGGTCTCTTTAAGAAAAAAAGGAACTCCTTACAAAAATGACTAAGTTCCTCTTTTATACTGAACCAAAAACCTAGAAACAAATGCCTAAATGAAACTATGTGTTTTTGAAATTCCCAGACTTCGCCACAGCGAAGACGTGAATTAATCCCTCGTGGGCGAAGAACAAGCTTCGCCGCGGCGAACCCTCATATGGAATTTTGAATTTACAGAATTGCCTTCCGCTTGCTTCTTTGCTTGAATCTTCTATCTTCATCACTCTTCTCATGGAAACAAGCTTCATAGTGCATCCACTCTGCTTCAGAACTTTCCCAACTTCTAAGATCCGCTCACTTCTGAATCCTAAAACTCCAATTCTCTCCTTATTTGCATTAAATGTCCATTTTAGCCTGAAACACAAAATATAAAGAATTAAGTAGCAATTTAGGTGAAAATAACTAAAAAGTATCTGAAATCCGACTGAAAAGTCTAATCAAAACAGTATAATCCACGGATTATCACGTTCAATACTATAATGGTGATTACCCAAGAAGCTCAACATGATTCATTTCTCAATCTCATCATGTTCAACAAATAAAATCAATAAAAATCAGAATAATCACACAATCCATGCAATAGAATGTAAAAACAACAATAATCTATTGATTAACCATAGAAATCCGAATTACATCAAAACCCTAACCCAAAGTGGGTTAGTTCATAATGAAATTGACACAAATAGCAAGAAAAACAATAAAAACAGCAGTCAACATATTGAAACAAAGAGAAAAGAGTAAAGATCTCCCCTAGTTGAAGAATCCACAAGATTAAATCTCAAATCTTCTCTCCTTTTCTCCCAAAATGTCAAAGCTACTCTAAAACAAAGAAGAACCTAGACGACACTCTCAAAATGGCAACGTTTTTCTTATATAGTCTGCCCAAAAACCTAAAAACTTTCCTAAAATAAAACTGTGTGTTTTGAAGAAAACTGGAACTCGCATACTTCGTCGTGGCGAAGAAAGAATTTCGCTGCGATGACGAGCTAAAGTGGAATCTCGTGCCTAGCTTCTCTCGCCACGGCGAAGAATAAAGTTTGTGGCAGCGAACCTTCTTGAAAAATTCTGAATTTATGGAATTGCCCTCCGCTTGATTCCTTGCTTGAATCTTCGGTCTTCGATGCTTTCCCATGGGAACAAGCTTCATAATGCTTCAAATCCGCTTCAAAAACCTCCCCAAATTCTGAGATTCGCTTGCTTTTGGGTCCAGAAACTCCAATATGCTCATTATTGCTCAAAATACATGTTTTGGTCTGAAACATAAAATATGTGGAATTAAGTAGCAATTCAGGCACAAGCGAACTAAGAAGTATCCAAAATTCGGCCAAAATGCCTAAATAAAACAGTATAATCCCCAGATTATTAGGCAGCAAGGGGATTTATGCAAACGCATGGAGTAGACTATAAGGTGACCTTTGCTCTGATGGCTAAGTTAAATACTATCTGGGTGCTCGTCTCTTGCAACAAATCTAGACTGGCCTTTACAACAACTAGATGTGAAAAAACGCGTTTTTGAATGGTGAACTTGCAAAAGAGGTATATATGGAAATGCCACCAGGGTTTGAAGGGAGTGGAAAAGACAGAAAAGTGTGAAAATTGAAGAAATCATTATATGGCCTAAAACAGTCTCCACGGGTCTAGTTTGAAAAATTCACAAAGGCTGTTAAGAGGTTTTGTTTTACTCGGGGGCAGACTGATCATACATTATTCCTTAAAACCTCTGTAGGTAAGATTACTATTCTAATTATTTATGTAGACGATATTATTATTACTGGAGATAGTTTTGCAGAAATGGAGGCTGTTAAGAAGGTTCTTGCTCGGGATTTTGAATTGAAACACTGTAATGACTTCTTTCTAATAGTATATTTTATGACATATACTATGAAAAAATACATAATTAGCATATGAAAATAGTTGGGCCCAAATTTTTCTTTACATACAAAATATAATTCTTTACATATATCAAAATAACAAGTACAAAAACTTAGCAACGGTGGACAGTAATGCCAATTCTCTCCGCTTGTCGACGTCCTTCCGACCGTTGCTCACCTATTTCTTGCAAAAACATGGAAAAACAACGGGATGAGCATAAAAATGCTCAGTAAGTAAATCCCGTAACTTTTCTTCTTTTTTTATTCTTTCCTTACTTAATTCTCTTCTTCTTTCTTTCTCTGTTTCTAATTCTCACTGTTCTTTTCTTTCTTTCTAATTCTCTCTGTTTCTTTCTTTCTTACTCTTTCTATTCTTTCTCTTCTTGCTACTCTCTATTCTTTCTAACCATAATAAAATTCATGGGAATATGCATAAATGAAATGCATATGCAATAATGCATAAAAAAATGCATTTTATTTCTTCTTTCTATTTCTTTTCTATTCTTTTCTTCTCTATTCTTTTCTTTTTCTTTCTATGATTTTCTTTTCTTTTCTTATCTTGCTTGCCCAAGCTTCTCTTTTCTTTCTTGTTTCTTTTCTTTTCTTTTCTTTTCTTTTCTTTGCTTGTTCAAGCTTTCTCATTTTTTTCTTATTCTTTCTTGTCTTATTCTTTTCTTTTCTTATTTTTTGCTGATCAGACTCGGTTGATATATGAATTCGGAACCATGGCCGTGTGAGTGAGTACAGTCCTCATCTATATGCACTCTTGCGGACCGTACAAATTCTTCTTTCTTCTTTGGCCACTCAATTAAGGTGACATGCATGTAGGAATTCTTCTTGGTACAACCCTCATCCACATATACTTTTACGGGTCATACAATTCTTCTTCTTCTTATGACACTCAATTAAGGTGACATGTATGTGGGAATTTCTTCTTAACACTCACGGTTCCCCATCACACCAACCTATTCTTTTCTCTTCTTTAACACTTTTTCTTTCTTTAATTCTTTAGTGCTTATTCTTTCTTTCTCTTTATTCTTAGAATGTTTTATTCTTTATTCTTTATTCTTTATTCTTTCTTTCTACACATACACAATTATATGCATATGGATGGCTCATGCTTAAAATTTCTTACTTAAATGCACTTATGAAATGCACATATGCAATGTTGTATAAAATTAAGGTTTCTACTCAACTCATACTTCTCTTAGGCATTTCATCAAACAATACTTGTGCATAAACAAACCCTAATGTAATTATCATTCTATTTGTTTCTTAAACCATCCAAATTGAGAGAAAAACTCTCTTGTAACATCACCNAAAGAAAATATGTTCTACATTTACTGAAGGAGATAGGTATGCTAGGTTGCAAGCCAGTTGAGACTCCCATTGAACCAAATTTGAAATTTGAGGAAATGAGTTGTGTTGCTCTGGTTGATAAAGGTAGGTATCAAAGGCTGGTTGGGAATTTGATATACCTATCTCATACTAGACCTGACTTAGCCTTTCCGGTGAGCGTAGTGAGTCAGCATATGTGTAACCCACAAGAGAAGCATTTTGGGGCTATGAGTAAGATTCTAAGGTACCTTAAAATGACCCTTAGGAAGGGGCTATTTTTTCGTAAAAAGAATGAAAGGAAAGTAGAAGCATTCACAGATGCGGATTGGGCTTGTTCTGTGGATGATAGAAGATCAACCTTAGGTTATTGCACTTTTGTTTGGGGAAATTTAGTAACCTGGAGGGCCAGTTTGGATCGGGTTTAAATTTTTTAACAAGGGTAATATTTGTTTAATTTAGCAGATTACCGTGTTTGGCATTTTTGTAAAAAAATTTTACGATAAAAAAAGATGACAAACAGTGCTCAAAGGGGGGTAAATTGCCAGGAATATTTATATCTAATAATCATCTAAAGGGCATTTTAGTAAAAGGTATTTCAAGACATCTGTTATTATTATCAACCAAACAAATTAATTATTAATACATCCCAATTGAACGAAGCATAATAATAATTTAAACCCGGTAATCTACAAGGTAATCTTTCTTTCCGGTAATCTTATTACCAAGATAAAAAAACATTATATGATCCAAACGCCCCCGGAGAAGTAAGAAGCAAAACGTGGTAGCTAGAAGTAGTGCTAAGGTTGAGTTTTGTGCTATGGCTTATGGGATTTGTGAACTAATATGGCTAAGAAGAATCTCGGGAGAGCTTGAAATCAAAACTGTGGAGCCTATGAAGTTGTATTGTGATAGCAAGGTTGCGATTGGGATAGCACACAATCCAGTGCATCATGATATGACCAAGCACATTGAAATATATAGACATTTCATCAAAAAGAAGATAGAAGATAAGCTGTTGTGTGTTACCTACTTGCCTACAAGTTAGCAGACAACATAGATTCTGACAAAAGGACTGCCTAGACAGTTGTTTGTTAATCTAGTTTCTAAGCTGGGAATGATAAATATCTATTCACCTTCTTGAGGGGGAGTGTAGGATTTCTATATTAGAATATGATCAATTTAAGAGTTATCTAACTCTTATCTAGTTTAAGAGATTGAAATAAAAAGATTATCAAGATTTGTTTTCTCCTGATTTCATGTTTAAATCTCTCTATATGAGATTTGGGCTAGTTTGGTTTGTAATTCAAAAATAATTTTGAAAACTAAGTTACAATTAAAAATTTTAAAGTTTTATCTCTAAATTTTAAATATATGAAAATATATTTTGTATTTTAAATCTCTTTATGAGATTTGGGCCAGTTTGGTTTGTGATTCAAAAATAATTTTAAAAAACTAAGTTACAATTAAAA